>NW_018406436.1:431482-563319 GCF_002113885.1 Mizuhopecten yessoensis
TTTCGTTTTCAACAGGCCACGGCATATTGTTATAGGTCTTATGCCGCTTTTTCACACCTATACCACAACTGGGCATCTTCTAAGGTATCCACATGCAAAACGGCATCAACGATACCCCAGGCTAAAGATGCCCATTGTGTCTCACACGACGCATTCTTTAACAATACTTCTTATTATTTATGACTTGCGCAAATCTAAAATGTCTTGGTTATATCACATAGATTTCTACGCACTCGTATTTTAAATAGAATGGATAATCTGCATGTCTACTGCAGCAGAAACATCAGCATTTTTTTCCAGCATAGTAAACCGAACCAATACAAATTGAATGTCAGCTTTCATTCATCATATTGGTGTAATTATACTAATATTAACGGGACTATTTCTGCAAATTACGAACTACCTTCGTTTACAACACCGCCGATTGACTGCCTATATTTATCCATTGTTTCTCTGACGTCATTTCGTACTCTGGGAATCCCCATCTACAGTCAGCTACTGTAGACTTGCCCAAGTGCATGCCTGATACTTTGCAGAATTGAATTATCAGTGACAATTACCATGGCAGTTTTTTTCTTCTCCAGCGGATGTGCTCTTTCGAAATCTAAAGACCTATGATGAACTGATTATGTAAATGATAAATGATGTAAGTAGCCTAGTTATTTCCGCACCCCATCCCGCTCGTCAATTGATCTAACTCCCCATTTTCTCTATTTTCCTGAATGAAACGGTTCCTACATATGTAGCTTAGGTTATTTTTCACTTTGACAATCATACCTATATGTGTATAAGGACGTCAGTTACTTCACTTAGTTAATAATTTATCGTACCTTTACTATTGATGTTATCAATTTTTATCGTTGTTATAAAAAACTCAATCAGTTCTCTAGGTGCGATTTTTTTATCATCAAATTGTAGCGACCGCCCGAACATCTTCATTGGTACGCATGCGTACGAAAGGATTACAGAATTACTTGCCATATGTTACACTTTTGTCGACCGGAACTAAAACTCCAATGAATGGCAGTTTCAACATATACACTTACATATGAACAGATCCCGTCATAGGAGTCAAATTTCCCCTTCCAGACATCATGACAAAATGTTCGTTTTAGCGAGTCAATCACTGTGACTTATCATTCAAATGCTAATTAGGGGCATCTCCAAGATCTATCGCGTCTCATGTCATATGATGATGTCATGAACAGCTGCAAAGAATCGATCTATCGCGTTCCTTAGTGATCTGATCCTCTAAGTTCTGTTTACGCTGATCAGATTTTACCTGTGCACTATAGAAAATACAAACAAGCATAGCCAAGTGTTCTCGTACAATGAAAAATAAAAATAAATTATAACATCGTTTGAGGAAAAGCTATTTTATTTTGCATTGGTTTATTACAAATACCACTGAAAATAATATTTACGGTTTTCATTACGTTTTGTATTTACATGTAGCAAACATTTCAATACAAAATACGATGCAGAAAGGAGGTGTTACATAGGAGGTGAAAATCGGCCCACGATAATTTTTGAATGTTTTCGTGTAAATCAATTAATTTGAACAACTGAAAAACAAGGCTTAAACTTCATCTCGACAGCAAGTTTGACTGCAGCGAATTTTACCTCCCCATGTGACTTTAATAGGATCAGTGTGGCAATAACAAAAACATAATTGCAATCTGCTTGCACATTTAAGTAACATAAACAATCACCTTTGAAATGATATATAACAATTGGCCATATGTTATACCAATTTTTCGCAAATAACCATAAACATGTAAATCTGCTCCCATAAAATGACTTTTCAATTTTTGACAGTTTTGTTTTTGTAAGAGTATTAACAAGATAAAACTCGGGTTCCATCAAACTTCCACACTTACAATTTTCTTTAATAACTCATCTTTTTAGCATATAAAACTTGTGTTGATGGTTCACGGGAAATGCCCACTTTTTGGATCTTCTTTTCCACTTCCCTTTTTGGTTTTCATTAAATATCAAAGTACTGGAAGTACTGAATCAGTTCTGCCATCTGATCTTAAAAATGTTGTATTGATTAATTGATTGGACTATGCTCAAAAACAACAGTTTATGTGTATGTACGTGGAATTAGACTGTAGCGCCACATTTTTTATGCATTTTCCTTGAAAAATTATCAATATCGATTTTCATTTTAATCCTTTGCGAAATCCTTTTTTTATTTTATTTCAGTTTTATTTTATTTGAAAATGTGATCTGCAGTATGCATATGCGATGTACTGCATGTGTTTATCGCATGAAAACCCACAATAACTGAATGATACACTTTTGTTAAGTATAGTAATAATTCATATTTTGTAATGAATTACATAACTGTTATATTGTTGCTGCAGACAAAACGCATGACCAGACTTATCATTTTAATCAATTAACCATCCTTACATAATTTAGTAAAAAAAAGGCTCACAGACCCTACCAGTGACAGGAGATATATAGTTTCTTGTTTGGAGAGCTGAAATGTATAATGCTGTATTCACAGCGAGATATACACATAAGGAATAGCCAACTGACACAAATATACAGCTTGTATAGCAAGTGATCTCCGGGAAATCACAGTCTTTGTCTACTGGTTATGAAATTATTATTGATTATGGAATTTTAAATATTCCTTTAGCCTTACAATCTTGAAAAATCATTATTTGCACAAGCATGATAGCCTGCCATTCAGATTAGCTACTATCTAAATCATAACACTATGCTTTAAAACTGTGACATTGAACGTAGACCCTGCATTCACACGGTCAATTGAAAATTGAATGATTGGGAACAAATCTTAGGTAGGGCAACCTTCTTTGATTTCAGATAGTCTTGAGAAACAACATATGATTTCGAAAATTATTTTAAACACTAGTAAAACTTTTGATTTCAATTGACCCCATGTTTTTAAGAAGTCGAATATATTCAATTTTTGAAGGTTTGTGTGAAAGCAGAGCCTAAGTAGATGTTGCTACATTGCATATTTTAAGCTCATTGTACCATCAAGATTAAATGTCATATGAGGATGTTTAGAATATGGTTCGGTAACGTAGGTTCACTTGATTTGACAATACATGCATTATACAGTAATGCAGAAATGCCACTTAACTTGACAAGCGGTAAATAAGCAAATGTTACAGAGAAGACTATGCAATATAAGGACTTTAGTATGTTCCAAACTGAAAGCATCAACAATATTTAGTTTGATTGATAACCCTTAGTTAGCCTTACTTGCCAATATCACACTAGTCTGGGCACTTCGCATCCCCCCTTTAATAGACCACAACCAAATTGTAGTTTAAACTTAAAACTAATAAAGGTAAAGAAACTGTTAACTTAATCAAATATCTTCAGGAAGGGAAAACTACAGAATTCCCCGAAAAGGTAAGCATCTTATATTTTGTGTCAAACCAATTTAATGTAGTGAAACTTTAACCATATGGGTAAAACTAAGAAGCATTAAAAATAAAAGAACAAAATGGGCGATATTAATATTGATAATTATCATCCTCAATGATTCAGCATGACTAGGTATGATTTATTACTATTGAAAATAATTATTGCTTTAGAATTTTCCAGCTTTTAAATCTTGTCTGGTGATTTCGGATTTCCGTCCTGAAGACATGCAAGCTTTACTATTATGACCAAGTAGTGCTTTCACTTTGGGATTTTACTAACTTTAAAAGAGTTATCACCCTTTTTCAATATTTCAATCTTGTCCCGAAATCTGCTTGTTACAGTTTTTAATCTTATAAAATTTTGACTGGGTTTATTGTTAAAGTATTGACAGTCAAACCCCGTTGTAATGACACCCGTTTAACCTCCAACCCCGTTTACCGCCATTCATTTCCTCAGAACAGATTTCCCCCAACGTTAATGCGACTGGTTATGCAAGTACATTATGTACTGTGATGTAAAATTCTGTATTGAAATTGTGGGGATATCAAGTTATTAATTAAACATTATATGTGTGTGACACTTCTATACATATTGTGATTATGATTTGCACCCTCAACAGTTTGATACATTAAATTACAATTTTGAAAGAAAACGTCTTCTGAAGATTATCATTTTTTAAAGTTGTGCATTCAAATATAAAACCATGGCAAAGACATTTTCACAGAGTTAATGACCTTTTCTGTATCGATGGGCGTAACACACACCCGTTTGTGGTGCTTTTTTTTTTTTAATTACGAACTTGGTTAAACTTTGTCAGACTACTGTAGTGAAGCAGCTTTTTGTTAGTAACATATGCAAATTGCGATTATTTAACCCAGCCCCTCTTCATAATCAACATCCATTAATAAATAGATATGATATTGCAACTTTTTCCTGGAGATTTTCAATATCAATCACCAATAGACGCATTTTTACCCACGAACTGACCATACCGTACAGTCAAATCAAGTTATTGGTTGGGGTATACAGCGAGAACAATATGTTCTTGCGTAAGAGAAAGGAGGAAACCCGAATAAGCAACATGGGGCCAGTTCTGAATCGAGATGAGGGGGCCAATAGACTCCTGCACATCACCAGACGTTAAACAAAGTGTAGGCTAAATGATTTGTCGGTTTGAGTCATCTTACTGTACAACAAGTGTGCATACACGTATAGTGTAGCCAAATGGACGGCGATTGAAATTGTCAACTGGTGCATATTTTGCACATTTGTGTATACAGTTGGGAGCAAACTTATCTTAGTATATAGTACACTTCGTAGTGCACACGTAGTGAACAAGGAAGTTCACTTGACAAAACATTGAAGTGCACTCCAGTTCACTTCGGTGTTGACTCCACCAATACACTAGGCTACCAAGTTAATTTGCTCCCAACTGTACATGTACGTTTCACTGGTCATTTGTCTGATGAAGATGACAGCGTACATACCGTGCTAGTAATCAAAATTTCATACATAAACACTTTACTGATTGTGCTACATAAACCTTCTAAAATCCATTCTTACCAACCTGAAGAAAAGATTCGGAAACGAATGCATGCATATTTCATGTCTGAAGCAGCCCTTTTTAAGGTCCAACTGAAGTTATTATACATGGGTCATATTCCTAGTTTATACAAAATCTTATTCTCATCTCCCCATAATGTCCCATACTAAATTCTAGTCGAATTATTATTAAAACTTAATGCACAATACTCTCTCTATGATCGTGTGACAGTCGTCATCCGAACTTCCAGTACTTTGATATTTAGCAAAAAGACAAGGGGGTACGGGGAAAGAAGATCCGTAAAGTGGGCATATTCAGTGAAACATCTTTACAAGATCTAAAAATGTAATTTGCAAGAAAATGACATGACACATGGGTAATTGGTATGTACCATCGGAAAGGGTATTGAAAGTGCCATTTAAATACGGAAGGAGAATTTTATTTCGTTTTGTGTATTTCGAAATATAATGCATGAAAGGTCCTGGGCATCCTGAAAATCAATGTATAGGGCGCTGCAGTCACAAATTGGTCCTTTTTGAGAAATAACATTGTTTAAATGTGTATTTTATGCCAATTAATCAATTTATGCTTAAAATATTTAATCGGTCGTGGGCCGCCATGCAACACTTATTTTCATGATCGTTTTGCGTATTCTCGCGAGAGTTGGCTACAACTGTATCCGAGTTGACAACCTAGGTGAGATAAAGACAAAAAATGCAAGAATAGTAAATTTGTTTTGGTTTTAATTGTTTCTTTCAATTCAGATTTTGATATTGTATACTGCATTATGATTTTAAATAGTTCATAACCTAATTGTAATATATGCTTGCATGAAACTTCATTCAGGGATTAAGTTACTATGAAAACAAACTTTTAGACAAAGTCTGAAACTGAATACATCGTGTTATCAGGCTTATGAATAGTTCTTAAAAGTGTACAATATATATACTGCAGTGAATAGAAACATATCAAAATTTTGGTAATACCCAATACTAATTAGGGGATATATTTTATTTCATAATTGATAAAAAGAACAAGAAGGCTGACAAACAGTCATCTTGGATTTAAACAGTAAAAGAGAATGTCACAATTTCCCAGGAAACACTTTCTCATAATGTAAAAGAAGGTTATATAATATTTCTTAAAAAGTGGCATAAGAGGTTTAACGATGCGCCCTTCCTCATTGAAAAAAATTAGACATCAATTCGAAAAATGCATCTTTAGCATTGGATATCGTTGTTGCCCGTTTGAATAGGAATATCAATACATTAGACGATGCCCTGTAGCTATAAAGGTGTGATAAAGCGGCATAAGACCTGTAACAATGTGCTCTTGCAGGTTCAAAACGAAAGCTTAATGAGACTAGGCTAAAATTTGCAAAAGTGCCCAGTGAGCATCTTTAGAATAGGGAATCGTTGATGCCCTTTTGCATGTGGATACCTTAGAAGATGTCCAGGTGTAGTATAGGTGTAAAAAAGCGGCATAAGACCTTTAGCAATATGCCGTGGCCTGTTGAAAACGAAAAATTAACGATTATGTACTGAAATTCGAAATGATGTCCAGTGGGCATCTTTAGCCTGGGGTATCGTTGATGCCGTTTTGCATGTGGATACCTTAGAAGATGCCCAGTTGTGGTATAGGTGTGAAAAAGTGGCATAAGGCCTATAACATTAGCCGTGGACTGTTGAAAACGAAAAAAATAACGATTATGTACTGAAATTCGAAATGATGGCCAATGGGCATCTTTAGCCTGGGGTATCGTTGATGCCGTTTTGCATGTGGATACCTTAGAAAATGCCCAGTTGTGGTATAGGTGTGGGAAAGTGGCATAAGGCCTATAACATTAGCCGTGGTCTGTTGAAAACGAAAAAAATAACGATTATGTACTGAAATTCGAAATGATGTCCAGTTGGCATCTTTAGCCTGGGGTATTGTTGATGTCGTTTTGCATGTGGATAACTTAGAAGATTCCAAGTTGTGGTATAGGTGTGAAAAAGCGGCATAAGACCTATAACAATATGCCGTGGCCTGTTGAAAAAGAAAAATTAACGATTATGTACTGAAATTCGAACTGATGCCCAGTGGGCATGTTTAGCCTGGGGTATCGTTGATGACGTTTTGCATGTGGATAACTTAGAAGATGCCCAGTTGTGGTATAGGTGTAAAAAAGCGGCATAAGACCTATAACAATATGCCGTGGCCTGTTGAAAACGAAAAATTAACGATTATGTACTGAAATTCGAAATGATGCCCAGTTGGCATCTTTAGCCTGGGGTATTGTTGATGTCGTTTTGCATGTGGATAACTTAGAAGATGCCCAGTTGTGGTATAGATGTGAAAAAGCGGCATAAGAACTATTATGTTAGGTACATTTGAATATCCAACTGGCCCAATATTGCGCCAGCCCAACATTGGTCCAGTCCAATATTGGGCTAGACCAATATTGAATAAGTAACCAACTTCACGCTGGTGGTCATTCACATGAACAGTCTTTGTCGCTTTTCATCTGATCATGCAACTCGCAAAATGTCACCCTTGTCATTTTTGTTATTCAGAAGATATTTGATTCAATTGACCTCGAATATTGGTGAAGCCCTTAACAAACACAGACGACTATCCCCGAGTCTGCAGAAACCACACTATTAATTGTATTTTATGACACAGGTCTGTTCTTACATATTTCTTTCGATATGAAAACTATATCTAACTGAAATTCTAACGCGTTTTTTTTATTGCATACGGACCATGTTCTCATCTGCGGTAGAATATTGATCAATCGTGTTAAATTTAACACCTCGCACTTAAGCCACGCCCCGTTTCTAACAAAAACAGTGTGGCGTCAAGCTCGCCTCTTAGCGAAATCCCGCTAGCAGGCAACAGAACAGAAAGGACCAATAAAATGTACTTTTTGAAATTAATAAAAAATAAAGTACTTACAGCCATTTAATACTTAAACGTTCTTTCCATCCGTTCGAAGGCATCTAGTTAGATCCGAAATCAAATGAAGCAGTTTACATGTATCGTATAAATTTTGCACAAAACTATTGACATACCTTAACAATCATCGATTTTGTCGATAGTCACAGATTGACATGCATACTGACATTCGAGCGCTCGTCAGTATTGGCGGGACCAAATGACCGACTTTAAAAAGCTTCTTTCTGATTGGCCAGTCCGTTGCATAATGACACCAGCACAGGTAACAGAGTACCTCATTACGTACTTGTAGCAAGGAAATAAAATGTTTTAAACATATTTGTGTAGTATATTTGTTATGTCGTGTTAAAATGTGGATAATACGTTGTTTTTCGTGTCTATACTTGCGATCAGAACATGAAATTTGGTTTGAACTCGAGACCGTTAGCTACTCAAAATGACGTACTATCCCCTAAGTACTACCAACAATGAAAATGTGTATGTTGTTCTGATCATTAACATTTTCCTATTGCATTGCTTTTTTTTACGAGTTTATCCTTAACACAAAAGCTGAAGTCATAATAAGACAAGTGGTAGGGAGGCACCAACGAAAAGTATTTTTTTTTAAATGCCCGGCACGATTATGGAAATTTCAGATATTTAACAAGTTTTTATGTTTATAAACTTACGTACTAGTATTGGCCTCGAATATATGTACACATTGATATTTACCGCCGGAAAGAAAAAAATAGATAGGGACGAAAAAAAGTAGACAGCAAAACATCATGGGAATTATTATTATTATTATTATCATATTCTTAACGGCCAAACGTTACATAAGATGTCAATAATGGAAGATAACATATTGAAGGAAATAATATCAAACGAACGAAGAGGTAAACATACAAAAGTCAACTTGAATAAATTGTAAAAGTGGCTATGATTAAGTTATGTTTTTGAACAGACCAACACAATTTAGGTAGGTTAGAATGGTTTGGTTTAATTTTGTTTAACGTCCTATTAAAGGGACATCATGTGAAGAGCCATATTTTTTTTATGAATGTATGTATTGTATGCACTTCCACTTATGTTACCTCGCAATCCCCATATTCATAGTCCGTTCCAAATGTCCAGTTTGACCAATTGAATTGTTCGGGAAAGCCCTGCTAAAAATAGCGCCGATAACGTCACCTGACCAGGCCATAAACACAAGTGGTCTGAGCGAGATGAAACGGTTTCCAAAGGGGCCCCCAGAGAGGGGCCGTAAGGCAACTGCATCTTCTTATCGCACTATGAAACCAAGTAATATGATTTCCAAGTCCGTATTCAATTTTTGAACAGTAGCTATTCATCATCAGAAGTTAATTGCACACTTGCCAATATTCAGAATTTAAATTTATTTAGCTTTAAACTTATTTGTTGCCAATAAAATTAAACAAGGGATCGGGCACAAGTTCTTCCAGTTTTCCCGTCATACATTTAAATGTCAACAATGATAATAGGCATAAACATAAAGTAGATATATATTGAATTTAGTACCGGAATGTGACCGGTACAGATGGTACGGGGCTAAACACCTCCCTTCAAACATGGGACAAACCTTTCTGTAAAAAGGAATATTCACATGACGAATATCCCTTTTCAAATGTTTTTATAAAGTGCATATATGCAATGACAAACTACACGCGTATAAAAAAAAGAGAAACGTTTGTGATTTTTTTTTTACATTGTACAACTCAATGACTTTAGCCAAAAAAAAGAATCTAGGCCATGCACATAATTTATGTGTACTCTCTTTCCCACTTTCACTGTCTCCATAGGCTAACACTCGTATTAGCCATCACACACAATAAACGGTATGGCAACACCACTACGTGTACATGTAGAATATGTGTCCGATATGGAACGTGTTGAGATACATGATAATTATATTTTTTCAATACTTTACATAGATTAAAGCATTCTTGTAAATGGACCCGTTTTTATGTTGAGACAACTTTTCTTTAATCATTTCATTTTTGTCCTAAACAGAAGCCGTAGTTATCGTCAGCACGCGTCATTTTTACAACGTAAACAAATGTGTTTTTTCTCCACTGTTTTCAATACGTATTCCGATTCTATCTGAAGTCGACAATTAATTCTTTATAGAGAAAAGGTCATTACATGATGATACATTCTAAGTCAACATCAAATGAAAACATGAACTGTTGAAAAATTATGCGATCCTATTTACTAGAAGTAGGTTCTCCTTCCTCAGTTATTCATCCTGGTCCGTCATTTTGACATTTTTAATCTAGCTGCGATAACGTAGCTTTCTGACGAAAAGCATTTTTTTTTATATATTGCGTCGTCGCGCCAGAGGAGGCCGGGTATTCATATAAGTACTAANCATAAACACAAGTGGTCTGAGCGAGATGAAACGGTTTCCAAAGGGGCCCCCAGAGAGGGGCCGTAAGGCAACTGCATCTTCTTATCGCACTATGAAACCAAGTAATATGATTTCCAAGTCCGTATTCAATTTTTGAACAGTAGCTATTCATCATCAGAAGTTAATTGCACACTTGCCAATATTCAGAATTTAAATTTATTTAGCTTTAAACTTATTTGTTGCCAATAAAATTAAACAAGGGATCGGGCACAAGTTCTTCCAGTTTTCCCGTCATACATTTAAATGTCAACAATGATAATAGGCATAAACATAAAGTAGATATATATTGAATTTAGTACCGGAATGTGACCGGTACAGATGGTACGGGGCTAAACACCTCCCTTCAAACATGGGACAAACCTTTCTGTAAAAAGGAATATTCACATGACGAATATCCCTTTTCAAATGTTTTTATAAAGTGCATATATGCAATGACAAACTACACGCGTATAAAAAAAAGAGAAACGTTTGTGATTTTTTTTTTACATTGTACAACTCAATGACTTTAGCCAAAAAAAAGAATCTAGGCCATGCACATAATTTATGTGTACTCTCTTTCCCACTTTCACTGTCTCCATAGGCTAACACTCGTATTAGCCATCACACACAATAAACGGTATGGCAACACCACTACGTGTACATGTAGAATATGTGTCCGATATGGAACGTGTTGAGATACATGATAATTATATTTTTTCAATACTTTACATAGATTAAAGCATTCTTGTAAATGGACCCGTTTTTATGTTGAGACAACTTTTCTTTAATCATTTCATTTTTGTCCTAAACAGAAGCCGTAGTTATCGTCAGCACGCGTCATTTTTACAACGTAAACAAATGTGTTTTTTCTCCACTGTTTTCAATACGTATTCCGATTCTATCTGAAGTCGACAATTAATTCTTTATAGAGAAAAGGTCATTACATGATGATACATTCTAAGTCAACATCAAATGAAAACATGAACTGTTGAAAAATTATGCGATCCTATTTACTATAAGTAGGTTCTCCTTCCTCAGTTATTCATCCTGGTCCGTCATTTTGACATTTTTAATCTAGCTGCGATAACGTAGCTTTCTGACGAAAAGCATTTTTTTTTATATATTGCGTCGTCGCGCCAGAGGAGGCCGGGTATTCATATAAGTACTAATTTAAATCTTGCATGTAAAAACAATAACAAATCGTTTAATTCAGCAGTATAATGAAATCATACCATTTTACTGAACCCGGTAATATTATAGGTTATGTAAATCTAATAGCGCACGTATCTCATTTGACCCCGATCACGAGTACCGACAGAGGAGAGAACAGAATACGGCGTAGCTATCACAACAGGTTTACCTTGGAGGGCCTCATGGCAAAATCAAACTAACCAGACACCTATCCCTTTCTTTCGCATAAACCACTCTATAATTAGAGAAACACAAAGTAAACTCTCTCCGATATATGCACATTAATTTATTAAACTAAGTTCATCTGTGTCCAAACTCCGACAAAGATACTAGCGAGGTTAATAGTTTTAGATATATTTATTCATAACATAAACAGCGCTAGCATTTCTGTCGATTCTATTTCCGCTTAACCGGCTATCCGGAAGAATATACTAACTGCTAGGGCAATATTTTCTCTTTTTAATACATCCCACCTGTAATAATGATTCCGTAACGTACTCCTTGCGCTATCTTTTGACCATTTGGCAACTTTTCGCTTCGTAGCTGACACGGTACAACACTTTTCTTTCGCTTACTTCACACGACCAGTCATTTTGTTTACAAAGAAATGTTGTGCTAATACACATCAACTGTCAAAATATGCTATGGCCGCCTGTCGGCCATTTTGTCCATCTGATCAGTCTCAAATGTGATGGCCAAACAAGGGTCCAGTGAGATCCTTCCAGTACTTTTTGAGAAATACCGATAAAAAGAATTGTTAAGGGACAGGCGAAAGTCGACTGGAAAAGCAGAACATCTAATGTTGGTGGTATACATTACATCAGTATAAAGTATGTTAATTTAATGTAAAGACAAATTGAATGTATATCTTCCACAGAAACTGTATCAAATGAGGAAAGTAATTGGTATTGTCCAAATGCCAGGACATACCGGCGTAAGAGCAGATTGAACCACAAGCAAAGTTGTGACGACAGGCAACAATCTAAAAGGTACTTTGTTTGGGTGTCCTTAATAAATCTTATCCCAATGTTTTATTTTATTTAGATCTCTTACAAATCCGGCATCAACAAGTACATGTATTTAATTAATTGGACTGTTAACACTTAATTTGAAATATATCATTAGGCGTGTCACTTAAGAACATTGCGTAATGTGAATACCACAAACAGCTTACTAAGTAATTTCAAGTATACTTCCTAAACTCCAGCTTTCTCTGATTGTAACTGTACATACTGGTACTACATTTGGTGTTATCGGTTTGCTGTATCACTATAATGTCGACATTATTCATGTCTTTGCATGGAGGCAGAAACAATGGTCTCCCATCAGATCTGCGCTATCACAAGGAGGCAAGAATATCAACATAACCCGTCACCTGCATACACACACAAAGGCACGCTTACACTACTCACATACCTTAGTATTGTTAATAGGACTTTAAATAAAATTAAACCAAACAATGGTCTCCAGCACATATGCATACATACATTACTCGCATGAAGGCACGTCTTTACATGACCCTTGTCGCATGAAGGCACGTCTTTACATGACCCTATCTATGAATTGGACTCCATACCCTTAAAATGGTGGTTGTATTTGCCGCTTAGCGTTCTACATTTAAGGTAATGGCAACAAGTGAAATGTAAACGGGTCGAACGCTGTGCTTGATGCCTTCGGCATAGTATTTTGGTGAAGTAGCACTGTATAAAGTTGTGCCATCACAAGATGGCAAATACACCAACATACCCTTCCTCCAGCACACATACACGAATGCACGTATACTGAACCCAAATGGAGGATTGTTGTATAGGGTGTAAAGCCCTATCAACAACTGAGTTAATTCAAGTCCATGCCTCCATGTATGTATGTATGTTATGTTAAGGCTGTATCAGGTCGTATTCAAGTTCCATTACAAAAACGTTTTGTATCGATATTAGTTGAAATAAATAATAATAACGAACCCAAGTTTGTCTGGAGCCTGAATATATTTCGCAATTTAAAGACAATATTATTGATTTGTTGTACGCGAATTTAGTTTAAATGTTTTAGTTGTATACTCATTGTATGTCTGCCCTCAATGACCAGAAAACCTGTTGTCGGCTGCGACACCGTCAACAAAGGGGACATTACGCCCCGTGTTTAAATGCCTATCATATAGTGTAATAGAACCCCAGAGAGGGTTCTGTACTATGTACATGTGTTGCTATCGCTGTGCGCGTGTCATTACAATAGCTATGTAGGAGGCATCAATATCAAATAAAACTTTAACGGTACTCTCACATGTATAAAGGATCAGAGTAGAGCGTATATAATGTAACGAACAAGCCTCACTAATATCGCGTTGGACTGCTGCTTTCGTTTACATATATTTAACATATATAAATCAAAGATGACTGGTGACGTTTAACAAACACTAGATATAAATCAAACACTTTTATAACGTTAAATTAACAGAGTTCGTTTGTCTGAGGTGTACTGTCCTCGCAACAGTCAATATCATGCGAAATCGTGTGCCTAGGTAGATACCATCGAAAATCAAGAGTAGAGAAACGAAAAGAGAAAAAGTAGATATATCATTGTTCCAATGGAGACACTACACGTGAGTTTTAGTTAGGTCTCAAAGGTTTAACAGCCTGTTACCATCACAAAAGAATATTGAATGTTGCTTTATTTTTGCCTTTTTGCAATAGCTCGGATCTGATGCGGCAAATCAGTTTTGGTTATTTCGACTGCTCTTCTGGATAAACTCTTTTGATCTTCTTACCCAATTACATTAAGTCGCTATTTTGTGAATGAGGTGCGACTGGTGGCCTTTTGTATCTATCTTGAGGTTTGAATATCGGTTGTGCGTGTGAAAAAATTTGCTTTTGTTGACAGCCTTAATATGCTTACTACACCACACACCTCTATTAAGACTCGAAACTACACTTGCAATATTTCGTTTTCATGAAAGGATATTAAATTCATTCCCAATGCAAACGTAAACCATTACTATAATCTGTATATTATAATGAAACTTTCTATTTTTGATAAATAATATATATTATATACATTTTTTATATTAAAAATCAGATGTTTTAAAAAATTGAGTGAAGATGCAACTTTTGCCTGTAAGGATGTTTAATCTGAATTTTATGAGAAACTGAAATAGCATGCCCCAATTCTATTTCCAAGATTTAAAACTTCATTTTTATATATTTACATAAATGAATGAACAAACAGTAGTTGACATATCGATTATATCTTGTGTATCATCTGTACTGTGTAACAAAACCACCGCCACCCGTTTCGTTTACAGATCAATACTTGCAATTAAAGAGTTGTTTAGCCCACTGATGGTGGGCAATTCAAATCGACCCTCGTCGGACGTCTGTCGTCGGACCGTTAACCTTTCTAGTTATCGCTATTTCTCAATTTTTTTATGTAGGTTCCCTAGTTGTGCATGTTCACTTCGAGACCGATTGGGTAAACGAAATGGCTAACAGGCAGCCATCTTGGATTTGGTCAGTGATTGTTTGTTATCGCTATTAATTATATATTCCTCATGATGAATTTGGAGGATATCTCTGGAATTTTAATTGTGGGTTACGCTAGATCCTAGTTGTTAGCTCACCTGGTCCAATGATCATATTGAGCTTATGCCTTGGCGCAGCGTCCGTCATCCGTCGTCAACATTTTCTTTAAAACCTATCTCCTCCTAAACGATTGCAACCAAATTTAGTCTGCAGCATCACTAGGGGAGGGCAATCATTTCTTAAATAAATGAGGTTTGGAACTTAGCTAAATTTGCTTTAAAACGCATCTCCTAAACGCCAGAATAGATTTCAACCAAATTCAGTCTGTAGCATCAGTAAGGGAGTGCACTCATTTCTTAAATAAATGAGTTTAGTTCGACCCCTAAGGCCAGGGGGGGNGGGGGGGGGGGGGGGGGGCTGGAGGGGAACTTTCAGGTTCAATATAATGTAATTTGTTATCTGCGCATTTATTCCAATTATTTTGCCACTGTGATCTTAGAAATGTTGTAATTATTGGTTTAAAATCACTAAAATGAAGTTTAAAATCTTCAGTAAAAGTGCTTCTTTGGCAGCACGATTTGTCTTTTCATTACCTGGTATTCCCGCATCCAGCAAAAGGTTATATGATATTTTGAGGTAATATTATGTTATAATGTTAAGATGTTTCGAATCGAGATATTCTTCAAATTTTTATTGCAAAGGCTTCGTAGAACAGATAGAATATCAGAATAGATAACTGACTGTGGTACATCATTTGATTTAATGTGCTCAATGCCGTGATAGATTACATTGGCTTCTGCTGAAAATATTGACGCATCATTGGGCAGCCGGCATCCAACTGTAGCACGTTTCATTACAACTGCCGCGGCGACTTTATGATCATCTTTCGAACCGTCCGTATAAAATGACNATAGATTTCAACCAAATTCAGTCTGTAGCATCAGTAAGGGAGTGCACTCATTTCTTAAATAAATGAGTTTAGTTCGACCCCTAAGGCCAGGNACCTGGTATTCCCGCATCCAGCAAAAGGTTATATGATATTTTGAGGTAATATTATGTTATAATGTTAAGATGTTTCGAATCGAGATATTCTTCAAATTTTTATTGCAAAGGCTTCGTAGAACAGATAGAATATCAGAATAGATAACTGACTGTGGTACATCATTTGATTTAATGTGCTCAATGCCGTGATAGATTACATTGGCTTCTGCTGAAAATATTGACGCATCATTGGGCAGCCGGCATCCAACTGTAGCACGTTTCATTACAACTGCCGCGGCGACTTTATGATCATCTTTCGAACCGTCCGTATAAAATGACCGAAAATCCTTATATTTTAACTGCAGTTTTGAAAAATTCGAATAAAAAAAGTAAGATTCGGTGTCAGATTTGGATGTCTCATGAAATTAGAGATCAACGTCCTGTGAAAGTCACGGATGAAAATCAATCGTTGCAAAATATTGGATTGTGTCGATATTAATTTGGGTATTTTCAAGGAGGGATAAAGGTGTTTTTTTATGAACAACAGTATGACGTTTGGATCAAAAATTAGCTCAAAGTGCATTTATTATTTACATGACTCGGTCAAACAGAGCAAGTTTCAACTGTCATAGAAGTAATGACGATGGCACAATAGTCGGCACAAAGATCCCTCTGGGATATCTTGTATAACATCCAACACACTGCATTTTTAAATGTTCGGAGCAGAATAGAGTTGCCACTTTGTCCGTCCATCCTGTTTTTGTCCGGAGCATAATTTACCCACATTTAAGCAAGGATCATGAAAATTGGTGTGTACATCACCTATTCTAAGACGATGTGCACTGCGCCAAATGTAGGGCCCACAATCCCTTATTAACAGAGCTATTGCCCTTTCCTAAAATGTCGTGTCCGGAGCATAACTTTGCCTGCATTTAAATCTTTGTGTGTTCATCAGTCTCACTAAGGTGATGGACAGTGTACTGAAATCAAGGCATACAACCCGTTGTTTACAGAGTTTTGACCCTTTGCTTAAATGTTGTGTGAGAATTTCGTGTCCAGGAGTAAGATACATGTATGTGTACATCAGTCATCTTAGGTCTCCTATGTCACATTTAAGGAGGATGTCAATGTGTGGTGTAACATCAACAATATATTGCAAGTTTGTACTTTCAATAGTTGCTGATGAAGTTTTTAACTTACACCTTATAGTAAGTACAGTTTAAAATCCTTCATTTTATGTTCTTTATTACTTCTGTTAATTTGAATGAAGATATGTGTAATAAAGTACTCATAAAAAACACATGATTAGTCTTACTTGTGTTTGTACTTGTTGCAATTAATCAATAAATAAATACAAATACTTTAATCAAATTGGACCAATAGACGTACAGTACAGTTGTTCGAATTTAAAATGTATATTAAAATGAATTAATGTTTGCCATATTCACATATCTTCTCCATAAATAGATAATACAGCAGAGTGCCAATTATTCCTTTTATCTATATTATCCTTGCAAATGATCCTATTTTTTTCATTCTAACTCCTTTTTCACGAAGTTATGACCTTTTTTTTTTAAATCCTGAAACTTTATGTCCGGACAACTCCTTCTAAAGTTATGGAGACAATGTACAGCTTTGCAATGCTTTGCCTTAGTAAGCCTTCAGGTTTATAAAGGAGTGGGGGTATTAGATAGCCGTTGGCTTACAGTTCTAGACTTTTCTATTCTTCAAGTCTCCCAATTCCTATTTTCCTACTTTGTTTAGACCCTTCAATAGATATAAATACTTGTTTAACATAGCAGCTTTATGATATTCGGATGTTGCGTTGTTGTGTGCTTACTAGTTACATTGATGCGTATAAACATGTACTTTTAGAGACTTGTTATTTTTTCAAAGCCAAACCTGTGTTCCTTCATTTACAGGTCTTGAAAATTAAATTTTATTGGTAATTATATATTCATTTAATGAAATATATAGAGGCAGCAGTCTTGCATGACCTACCTCCAAGAGCATTCAATAACTACATTTATATGTGTAATTTATTCTATTGTAATATTTTGGTGCTAGTATACGCTGTATGTTTGTTTGTTTGTTGTTGTTTTTTGTATTGTTTTACGGCCCATCGGCAATTTAAGTCATTTAGGGCTAAACAACAGTGTCAAAATAGACATTCACAAAAACCTGAATACATAAAAGGGTAAAATATGTAAAGATGTCAAAATATATCAATAGCAAACGAATTGTTTATAAAATATATCATATCTTATTATAGAGATTGATTGAATGTAAATAATCATAGATTGATTGCACAGAAACTGTATCGAATACACGTTTCATAGAGGGTACATTATACAATCTGTCGTATATCCTCAAGTGTCAAACAATGTGAACAAGAAACATTACAAACAACAACAGATGAAAGTGATCATCCTGCCGACAGTCAGTTTGAGTCATCACAAGATACCTCAAAAAGTAATATTTGTCTATCTTAAAACTCAGAAAAAAATGAAAATGAAAGTAATGAAGAAAACACCGATACTCCAAACAGAGATAGAGATCTTCCTTTCGATACATGCTTGCAACCAGTTGAATTTCAAGGAAATGAGATATTTTCTATAGCACCAGCTGAACAGACCTTTAAGTTTATTGAATGATCCAAATGCAGAAGTATTAGCAGTTCCAGTTTTTTTCCGATATGGACTCTTTGGATTTGATGCTGAAAGACATGCACAATTACATTTTGGCAAAAACCTGAATACAAGATTGCTTAATGCTGACAACCGATTCGCTACTAATATAGACTACATTTTGTTCTTGCAATTTTTGGCTGAAAACAATCGGGTCATAGAAAATGTGCAAATTGTACTGAGAAAATTCCAGCAAATTCACGTGGTACCTAACATTATCATCTGCAGATCTACAATGGACAGACACTATCAGAATTATTGCACAACAATGTGGGACCAAGCTCTCTGATACAGAGGTTGAACATATGACATGGAAAGAACGATGGAAAGGGTACGAAATAATCCAGTCAAAGTCGTTAGGCATTTTGACTACAAAGTCCAACAGTTCTTCGAAATTGTGATGCATTAAAATAAAACATTAGGCAATGTCACAGATTTTTTCTTCACACAGAATTCAAGCAGCGAGGAATCCCATGTTTGCATTGTGTTTTGTTACTGGAGAATGTTCGTGTAATTGTTAACCACTCGACCAATCCGCCAATGACAATGAAGACATTTTTGCACTTACATGATTGATTGTTATATTGTACGCCACACCTGATGGCTTAATATAAGAACCTACTCTTGTTACCAGATCCATAACATTACATTATGTACATTTATATATTATGTACATCATATTTGTATATAAAATATTGTTTAAACCAAACCTCTTTGAACAGTATGAGTTTAGCAGAATTGCATTGTTCTATACAGTTAAGAGGGGATGTCACGAACCATCAAGCTTCAAATGGAAACTTGAAAATTTTCATTTTATATTTTTTAACCTTCTTATGGACCATCTTAATGGTGTCAATCAGTTGCTGCCATTTGAATGAATATTTTTCATTTTTTGTTACTTTTATTGAGGATTATAGTTGTTACAGTTGTGGGACCGCACAACGCACCAAAAATAGCGTGCGCACCCCGTGCATACATCGTTCACACACCGTCCGCACATCGTCCGCACATGGTGCGCACAACTGTGCGATTTAGCAATCGTTCGCCCCGTTGTGCGCTTCTCTCCGCACAACTGTGCGATTTGGGATCATTTATAGATCAAAATTACGGAATGACAAAAACACGGAAGGCTTGTATGCGATAATGTACACTGTGTATATATCTGTAATTTCTCATCACAATAATCAAGATTATACAATTTCACAATGTGTGTTACACAGTATTAAAGCGACCGTTAGGCTGTCAAGATTGGGTTTGGCTCCAAGGTAACAGAACAGGTAAATAACAATTTTATGAGTGTCCGGAGTTTTACCTGACCAGTGCCTGACACACAGAGCTGATATGCGATACCGTTTGACCGTAATAAATAGTATTTGTTATTTGCATTCGTTTGCTTAAAGCTCCCCTTCACCTTGATTTTTCACACCCCCGGCCTTATAATTACCCGACGAGTTACGTAAGTGCCCAAGGCGGGGGGAAACTACTGTTCAGGTACATGTACAAAGTGGTTATGTTTACCTGTATACGGGATTGTGTTGTAATTTTACATGTGTCGATTAAGTTTGTTTAAAAACACAGAAAACACAATTTCTAAATATAAGAATGTATAGACAGAAAGATAAGTTTATAGATGTTGCTAGACTATAGAAACATAAGTACCATGGAAACTGCTGATATTACCAAAATATACTCAATTTCCATTGTTTTCAAGTAGATTTTACTGGCAGTGTGTACTGTTCAACATATTTTAATTTACAGGTATAATAATGAAACATTTATAAAGTTTCAAAACAAATATATTTTAGAAATAAACATATTTTAATTATGTTGCTATGGTAACCAATATTGAACCATCTTTTTAAAAAAGCACAATTCTAAAAAAAACAAAAAAACCCATTAAAGTGATTATTTCAACTCTGCAACAAGATAGCCATAAAATACATAGTGTTTACAATTGAACAAGAGTGTCCTATTGATTCATCAATAACACTGAGAAGCCTTTTGTTTAGACGAGGCAAAAAATGGAAACAAAATCCCTAATTGCTGAAAAATTGAAAATTTACAAGTATCAATGCTACAGTTAAACTAAATCATAGGCATAGGTTTGCATAGGAATATTTGCAATAGCATACTTATATGATAACCTAGAGAAATAAGTGATGAATTTACCAAAATACTACTTAGCAACCAGTTTGATACCTTAGCAACCAAGTTATCCCTTAGAAACAGCATCAATAATGGCATTTTTGTTAGCTACCAATATTTTTTTGTATTTTTGAAAGAACATATAGTACTACATTGAGAAATAAATAATAATTTGGCCAAAATACTCCATAGAAACCACTTTAATACCTTAGCCACCAATTTTATCCCTTAGCAACAGCATTAAAAAATATGATTTTCTTAACTATCAAACATTTATTTTTCATTACTGAAAGAACATATATATTGTGAAACTGAGAAAAAAAATATAAGTTTGCCTAAGCAACAGCATTAAATGGTGTTTTTAACAATCTCATATTTTTCACTTTTGAAGAACACACATTCATGAACAATATCTTTAACAAAAATCCTTAAAAACACAAATCACTATTATTCCATTATGTACCTCTCCCGAGGGAACCGTTAACCTATGCTATGTCAACGCCTCGGTAGCTCAGTAGGTAAAGCCTCCGCGTCGAGTGCGAAAGGTCATGGGTTCGCATCCCGGTGGGGTCATACCTAAGACTTTTAAAAAAAAAATAGTTGCTGTTTCCTCGCCAGGTGCTCGGCATTTCGAGGATAGAGCAACGACTGGTGTGCTCAGTGTCAATAGCATATGAATAGTTCTTAGAGATTAATAAACTAGTTCTTGTCACGAATAGCTGAAAAATGGCTGATGCGACATTAAACACAAACACAATAATCAAGTGTTGTCTGGTTGAGGTATAGTGTCCTCACTGAGTGTTGTCTGTTAGAGGTATAGTGTCCGAGCTGAGAGGCAAGGTTACTATACCTCAACCAGACAACACTATAGGAAAAGTTTTCGACTATACGAGACCACAATGAGGTATCTGAGGTGTATAGTTCCACATGCATACACTGTAACTCCCACAAAAATTGATAGAATACAAAAAACTCGTGTCATAAGCTTTGAGGCTGAATAAGTATACAAAGTTTGAGAGTCTAAAAGTTAGTTCAGACAGACAGACCGACTGATTCCTATATACCTCGAACTTTGTTTGGAGGTTTATATCATGTAAACTAAAGCAAGACATATACAATATTCATGGAAATAAGTACATGCATTACCAGTGTATACGATGAGGAGGTGGCAGCATCTTAATTATGAATATCTTCTTTCCCTTCAAGGTGAGCCATCAGTGGACCTTCTCGGTGTTGTTTCCTGTTTAAATGAACCAAAACACTGTTACATATCGATTCTACCACACCACCCTGTTGATTATGATATTTATTCACTCCAGGTACATTGTAGTTAAATTTTAAAATGCATGGCAAGCCTCACATTTTTTTTAATTTTGACAATGTAACTAAGTGGATATATATCATAACCAACGGGGTAAAGTGGTAGAATCTGTTTCTCTAATGACCGAATGGAATTGGCAAAAAATCAAAATTTATTACACTTTTTGTTTTGTTTTTACGTCTGTTATTTACGTGCTTTTTACAGATTGGTCTGTTTGTTTTGCGTATTTCAATTACTTGACTATGAATTGAAGATGGTAACGATAAGACAAGGTTCATTGTCTTGCATTTTTTTTAAAATTTAAAATGTTGTACCTAGAATAACATAAAAATGTCTGCTATTGTAAAAGAATTATTACCACTTCTGAGACAGCAGCAATGGTATGTTCACCACTATGGCCTCATTTACAGGAGGCCATAGTGGAGACTTATCCTCTTCCCAGATGGCATGTACATATACCATGTCACTCCTACATTTTCGACATACTCCTGTAATAAAAATAGTTATAATTCATTAAGATATTTTAGTAGAAAGTATGTACAACATATTTTATGTTCTTGAAAACTGATTAGCTAATGACAGTATGTTATCATGGTTATGTCTGGAACTTGTGACAATTTTATGACACCTTTGTCAGGAAGGGAATATATTCTCAGCAGAGAATTGTTTAATAGATGACTTAGTTGGAGATCAGACATGTTAGACAGGTGTCCCTGGTCCGACATCTATAGTAAAATGTCCCTACCTGTACTATTTGTTTTTGGTAAAAATGGATTTACCTATGAGTTTGTCTATTTAATTCTACTATGTTTGAATCTAAATGAACAACCCCATCTTTAACCTTAAAAATTAAATACATTTACCTGCTCCTACAGGAACAAGAATTCCAAACTTTCCAAGTATAGCTCTGTACTGCTGTACAGAAACTGTGGCCATCTCTATTGTTCCCTTCCCATTACAAGTTTGAAGGTTTTTTTTCATCATACACAGTTTTAATGACTTCCATCCTTTACCCAAGTTGAAGCGATGGTTAGGACAAATTGTTAATTGATCAGTGTCGTGTTCAAAATTTCCAGCACGACATTTAAGGAGTTGTAGTTCATTACAAACTGATGATAGGTTGATTCTGTATTGTGAAAGATGTGCGTCAACGTTGTCGTCAAGACAAGAATGAAAGGGATGATGGGTTGATGCTAATAATAGTATTACAAGGGATATCCCTGGAAAATAGGGCAAAGGAACACTCAATCTATAAAAGTAACACTCCATCTATAAGAGCCTAAGCCACTTAAAGAAAGGAAATGAAAAAGCATGAATGCTGTTGATGTGGAGGCTGCCATCTTTAAAATTTTCTTATATGCTCTTACTATTGAGGAGCTCCTTCAAGGTAGATACTTTTTCACTCTAATTAAGGTAATTAGTGCTCTAGTTTGGTTTGGTTTAGTATTGTTTAAAGTCCTTTCAACAGCTATGGTGATTTATGGACGGCCTCCCCTGTGTGCAAGATGCATGCATGTGTGTTTTGGGAGGCTGCGATATGCTCGTGTTTGTTACCTTGTGATAACGCGGAACTGATGCCGACTTTATAGTGTTACCTCACTGAAACATACTGCCGAAGACACCCAACAGGACACCCCATCCGGTCACATTATACTGACAATGGGCGAACCAGTCGTCCCACTCCTAAATTGCGTTATGCAGGAAACTAGATTCTCATTGTTTCCCGATCCGCTGTTCAAAGGCTTCTCAATTGTATGTGCGATCCAAATTGAGTAGGAACGGTATATATATAATTTATAGAATTCTATTGATGCAGAGCTAAAAAAGAAATTGTTGAAAGAGGGGGCAATAAAAAAACTTAAACTAAAAATTAAATTAAAAACCTTTGTGCATTGTTATCAATACAAGAGAAAGATAAAAATGACAAAATATTTTAAATGAGACACCACAATTATTTCTTATTGAAACCTTCACCCTTTTATTCACTATAGTCTAGGAGATTACAGAAAAATCGTGCAAATGGTGATACAAGCATCAAACTTGGCACACTTGTTCTTCAAGTAGAACTTATCAAATCTGCCCGATTGGCCAATTGAAAATCCATGATGGAGGCCATTTTCCAAGATGGCCACCAAATTAGCCTAAACAATATTTGTAGTTGCCCGATTTGCAGGATCTAGGTGTTAATTCCTATGTTTTCAAGCCAGCTGAAGTTGATTCTTCTGTTTATACAGCACGCCGACACATGTTTTTCTTCCTTTGTACATTTGTTAAAGATTTTCATACGTTTGCATGACTATGGGGGTTTAGTGTTAGAGGTAGTACGTTTGTTTCAACAGTCAGACACATCCATTGGATGGACTACTGGCACTGGTCCTCACCACTGGCCCAACTCTCATATATGACTCCAAGCAGATGCTAGTGTACGGCATCGGCCACATCCTGGTAAACCGCATTGGCTCGCGGGCTAGATGAGGGCTGCACAGAAGGAAGAGTACATTATAGCTCCAAAACTTTCAAGAGCATGAAGTTGATGGAGTTATTGAATGAGTGATTGTCGGGCACTATCAATGCGCATTGGTGACATCACTGTGAAACTCAGCATGGGGTTCAGTGTTATCTATTTAGGGAATCATACTGCAACAACCGAAACGCTGCCTAATCAACCTCAGATCAGTTAGACAGCCGCACCTGAATGGACAGGACGTGCCAGCGCGGGAGAGCCGAGCAAAGGATAACGGGGTTTTAGTTATCTGGATGGTGTACAGATCGCACGGATGAACGATCGGACTAGGTGTAGGGCACGGTGCAAGAACCTAGTTGTATCCCATACAGGAAAGTGTATATTATACTAAAACAGGATGGTAAACGCTTAAACCATCGACCCTAAACGTCATACTAACCATGAACGGGAGTTCTACTGGAAAATCGTGGAACACTGACTGGACCAAGTGTTGTCTATGTCAAGAGACCAGTGCCATTGTGGAAGCAGAGATGGCATCATCTGGTACAGCAGAGTCTTACCTGTCTGCATCCACTGTCACCAGGACAAGACAAGCACATAAGATCACTGCATGCAGCTTGTACAAACTGATGAGGAAGGCATACCATGATTACAGCTCTGAAGAGTCTATTATATCCGATATAACCGTTGACGATTGGTGTAAACAACGGGAAAAAAGAGAGTCCGCAGTTCCAGTTCTGGAGTATGGTGCTAGACATGGAGCTCACCATATTCATCCTTAAACCGCTCTTTTAGAGAAGGAGACTTGTACCGTGAAACACTTTCAGAACTGGTGCCTTACGAAAATAACAATGTCAACTATGCTCGTTGGATCCCAATTCACTTCCGAGATATGATGTCACTTGAGCAACATCAAGATGTGGCCAGGGAGTTTCACAAAGGGAACTTCGTCATCCACAGGTCAAAAAGAGAAAACTCTGCTCTGGCGATCGACCAAGCACACGAGCAGAATAATGCTGTGACCAAAGATGACGGAGGAGCAATTGGGTTGACAGAAGACCCATCAGCACTTCGTGGGTGGATGGTCGCTGGACCCGAAGTTAGTCGTCTAGTTGCTGGATACGAGGCCATGTCTGGTATGAAAGGTGTCACCTACAGCAGCAGACAGCACGAGCAGACACCGAGTGCCCAGAAATCTTTCTTTGAAAATGTGAAATCACTCTCTGCCGCGATGCAGGAGATGGGGAATCCATTTCAAGAAGAATCAGCCGACATGACCTGCTGGTGCTAGTCACAGATAAAAACAAGAGTACCGCGGGGCGGAACAATATGCGCCCGTCGAATGCCATATAGTGTTATATACTGTCTTACATTGAAATAAGATCTGCATCATTCAAAGAGTGGTTAGCTGACATGCTATAAAAATGTAGGAGAAAATCTCTGGACAAAAAATCAAATACTGGAATGAACAAAGGGCAATAACTTTTGCAAAAATCGTCGAATCAAAATTCTTTTCAGGGGAAAACATAAACATATCATGATTATTTAGCCTACTAAGTTTCAAAGAAATCTGTAAAAAAAAAGTAGAAGAAGATTGCGGACAAAAACCAATTTCATATCATGATTATAATGTATACCAAATTTCAAAGAGATCGGTCGAAAAATGTAGGAGGAGATTGCCGGACAAACAAAAGTTAACGCCGGACGGACGGACGGACAACGCCATACCATAATACTCCCGTCAAATTTGACGGGCGTATAAAAATGATGTTATCTGCCCCACTATAAAACATATTATAATTGGAGAACCTAGTCACATTAATACATTTGACCAAATGTCATGTCCCCCCACTCTTTCTTATTGATTTACATGGTAACGCAATGCAATATAATTGGGCTGATATAATTGCAGTGGTGTCATTGACCCACCTTAGAAGAAGAAAAATGAGATTAAAATTATTTTACCCTCTTCTGAGTATTTTAATCCTTTTAGTCGAGTTTCATCCATCAATACACTTCACTTGAATAGATTTGAAAAAAGAAAATAATCAAAAGCAGCCAAGAAACACTGAGAGAAATGTGACGAATGGATAAAAACCTGTAAAGATCAGCTGCAATCCAGTCATACAACAGCAACCAAGCTTCATTACAATTGCATTATTGAATACAATGTCTTTTTTTTAAATATGAAGACGACATAAAATCCTGACAAGAATTCACTTTGACGGATATATTATGTTTCACAGAAACGTGGCTCGAAAAGCAAACTACGCCAAAACTGAATGACATGTTTTCGGTTTGTCAATACCGTTTAAATAAACGGACAGGAGGCGTACCTATTGATGTAAAAGAGCAATTAAAAGCATCTTGCATGGATTGAACCACAATAAAGAACATTGACTTCATAATAGTTCAATTAAAAATCCTTTAAAATCCTTTTACTGCCTGCATCTATACTGTGCCTGTTATGCAAACATTTCGCAAGCAAGGACAACAGTAAAATATGTTCTATCCCAAGTACCTAAAAAATGAACCAATGTTGATCTGGGGGATTTCAACAGACTGACTTTGCCTTAAAACAGTCTTTACAACTTGAATACATTGATTCTCCAACCTGTAAGTCGGGATGAATTTTGGATCAGGTTTATACTAACTGGACAAAAAAACTCAAGTTTTCCTTTATCCAACATATTACAGTGGCCATGAGTGTTTGGTTAGGATAACATTGTGAGCTATGACAAAATCAACCTGGTATCATTGTAATACATGTATTACAGTATCATTGTAATGCATGTATTACAGTATCATTGTAATGCATGTATTACAGTAGTCGCACAAATGGCCAATTAATGTTTGCTAAGGATGCAATAAATAGTTTTTAAACATTTGCAATTGGAACCGTAGAACTTGAAAACCCTTGTATACCTGTTTGCATTTTAATCAGATGATATTTTAATTTCGGTCAGAGAACATCATTTGGTCATGTGATAAATTATCGGAAAAGTAGAATTTACATCTGCTTTTTCTCAGAAATAATCCTTTGAAGTTTCATTAAATTCGGAGTAATCGGTAGAACAAGAACGATCAAGAACCAGGAGAAGAGGAAGAATTAGAATAACAAAAAAACGGGGCAAAAACAAAAAGTCTTCCAAACTTAGTTTGTGCGACTTATAATCTTCGTTTGGGCAACACATTAGTCTCATTAGTGCTAACAGTGGAAACTCTAACATGGTTTGTATTTATTCCTTATGCTTTTATAAACATCCTCATTTGTTTACTTTACAAAGGGAAGTTTCACAAATAATCGCATTTCTTTAAGTTGTATATATAAAGAATTAAACAAATGAGAAATTGTTTTTGTCTGTCTGCATTCTTTCAATTTCATGAATTGAAATTTAAAAAAGCCCATTTTTGAATTCTGACTTATCTTCCACAAAATTTACCAATACCAAAATATTTATAGACACTGGCTGGCATATAGTAGAATACATTAATTATCAGTAAAATATGCCTTCATATTTCATAGTTGAAGCATATACTTCATGTATGTTTCTTCAATACTCCCCATTTCAACATATTTTTACCAATATGTGTCATAAATCTAACCAAATGCAAAATTCACAAACAGGAAAAGCCTAAAAGAAAGTTGTTTTCGGGGAGCATACATCAGTTCCAGAGATACTCTTGTTATCTATTATTTGAAGTCAAATCATTATCGTTTGATTTTCAGGTCGTCAAACAGTCGAATTGTTAGACAATTTTTGGTTGCCAAAACCCAATGTTTGTCGCAACTTGGAGACCTGCAATGATAACTTTAGTGCTAGATCAAATGTCAAAAGGGTGAACTTTTAGCACTGTATGAGATGCATAGTACACATTTTTTTTTATCAATTTCGAGTTCGAATTATGGTTTTCTGAACACCTAGGTATTATTTTTTTTGTAAAATTCTGCACATTGTATCTCTGTAGTTTCTCAGTGTATTGATTTTAAATAACACGTTACGAAAAGAAAATAATCTGAAATTACAACGATCGGTAACGTCCTCCTCTTTAAACAGAATTACGAGAAAAATGCATATGTTTTGTTTCACTTCAAACGTTATTTTAGTCCATGTAACGCCATCATTGAAAATATCAATAAACGATGTAATGCTGCCGATTTTGCCAAACATTGTTTAACCTTCTACACATCTTTTTTTTTTAAATATTTTATCTTCCTTTCCCATATGAATTTCGTTGCATTTAATACCAATGAAAATGTAATTTTAGTCCAAGAAAATGACAAACAAAACTTAAAAAATACATAGTTTTACGTCAATAATACATAAGTGAACAGCCGTGTTTGTGTTAAAATCTCAGAAGATACAGAACAGAGATTGTTGGGAGATCGTAAGTAGATATTTTGATATTGACAACGTGATGCAAAACCGGAAAAGATGTTTTCAGACAGGCTTTAAGGGGTTTACATTACGACAGGGTAGCCTGTTCACATCGGAACCAGCTGACGGCAACCCAGACATTACATCCATACAGACCAGTGTCGCCCACTGATATCGTCGTCTTTCCAACAAACGTACATCTCATAGATAACAGGAGGTTGACAGGACACGGTATTAAGCAATTTGACAGATATGTTATAGTACTTTGTGAGTATTCATCGTTTGATATACGTTCATAAAATGCTACGTACTTCCGCAAAGATCGTGATATTTAACATTGATTGTATGAATTCGTAAAAAATCAGGAATATTTTAATAAAAATCCTGATTGCATTTTTTAACTGGTAATCTGTAATAAAAACGAATTCCTTGATTGGACTCCATGAACAGTATGTCATTAATAATTTACATTTAATCAATTGTTATTAGATTGCATTCACTTTCAGCCAGAATATAGCATATATATTTTTTAATATCAATGCAACCTAATACATGTAGCAAGAACCCCTCAAGGTTCGGGAGAGTATCCCACTTCATGTCGTTAAAGGCGACTTATGTGGTGGCCTGCAGATGGATTAGGTGAACAGAGATTAACGCCTTATCAACATCAAAGATCATTCAAGGACGTGCCTGGATGTTGTATTGCGTATGCCTACGTGTGTTTGTTTGCCGGAGACAGGGCCCTGCAAAATCATTTTGTTCTTCTTCTTTTTTTGAGGGACACTTTTATAAAGCATTTTTTTCAATTGGAACGCCTGAAATCGCCTAATATTAAATTCAACATTACCCACTTCATCATCTTGTGCAAAAGAAGGATCAAGATGAGGATTGCTTGAAGCAAATTTTTTCATAGGATGCAACAAATAAATCAAACGAAAAAAACATGAATCCGGAAAACCTAAAACGGATCCCACAGTGCATAAAAAGTGCAAATGCACAGCAACGGTGTCACATTTCTACAAGAGGTTAATGAGCTTACTCGTTTTTAATCGAAATGCATTTGGCTTGCATGTTGGTGTTATTGCCTCCTTGTAATAGCGCCATCTCACTGAAATACCATACCGAAGACACCCACCACAGTTAACATTCTGTCACATGATACTGACAACGGGTAACAAGTTGTTGCCATAACCCTGTAATGTGTGCCCTCAGCGTGGTATTTCAAGTCGGCAACATATCCACACTATCACAAGGAGGCAAGTGCACCAACATACCCTGTCTCAAGCACACATACACACATGTACGTTTAAACCACACAGATGTTAATAGGGCGTTTAACAAAATAAAACAAAACCAAATTAGTGATGCATTTTATAAAATGATCATGAGAGAACGAACCATGAAAAATGTTTTTTTTTTAAACCAATAACTGGTGATGGTAATCCTAGTCTCAGTGACTTGAAAATTGATCAAAATTACAGGTGCTTCACGGCTACGTCCATATTGGAACCATCGGGGAAAAGAACTGCCTTGTCCGAATCTATTCAAAATTAATGAAGAAAGTGGGATACGTTCAGTTTGTCACCATTATTTCAGTGAGTCATGTTGGGCATGACAATCAAATTTTATTGGTGGTAGATGTATATAACCTGATATTATTTTTTTCATAAATATTACAATTATTTCATCTATGTAAATGTACTCAATTACAAGTAATTTTCACTTATCTGTGCGTACCTCACTCATGGTGCTTCAACCATCCTATGTCAGGAATCGGAGAAATGATATATCAATGTTCTTTGCATGTAGAAACTCTTCTAATCTAGATGAAACAGCTTCAGTCGTACCTTTGTGAAGACACTACCAAACCAATAAATCTTGTCACTGTTGTGGCCTTTACCAGGCACTTAATCATGATACTCAACTGTTTTCTATGGCCCTGATCAGACCTTGTATCCGCAAGGGCAGATCCTCCAAGAGAGATTACAGACAATTACAATCTGTCCGACACTATTTGAGACTGGCTACACAGCACATACATTTTTTCAGTTGTCTCACACGCTGCCTATTGTTGTTTTAAGATGAAATCAACAAACGTAAATATTGCCTTTAAAGCATCCCTGTTACTTTTTGTTTTGAACACGGACTTGTCTAAATACATATATATTTGATCTGGTTGATGTGTAACGTTGGACAGAAGTTTTGTAAAGTGATGATTCCCGTATGACCTTTAGGAAGCCTTGTTGGATAGGTTACTCATGTTAACAGTATTTACACTGAAATCACGCTTTTGGAGAATTGTAATACAACCATGTATATGTTGATCCGTATTTTACCGTTTGTCACCTTTTTTGTCCCTGCAGGCAGGGCGTAAGAATTGTATCTGCTGCCCACATTGCTTGATCGTAAGAGGCGACTACATTTGGGATCTTATCTTTTCTCTTCTTTCTAAACATCTTTCTTCTTCATAATGTCTCCCTTGACAATGTCTCACTTTTTGTCTTTAGTTGAGCGTTCGCCCCTGTGAGGAAGGTTTGGGTTCTGTCACCTGACCGAGACATACCAGAATCTGTAAAAGTGGTAGTTTCTACTCCTGCTAAGAATTTAGGAGTAGGACGACTGGTTCGTCCGTTGTCAGTATATTTTGACCGGGTGGAGGTTGCCCTGCTGGGTATCTTCGGCAGTATGTTTCAGTGAGGTAGCACTATGAAGTCGGCATCAGCTCCGCGCTATAACAAGGAGACAAACACGAACATATTGCAGCCTCCCAAAACACACACGCATACACTACACGCATGCAACTTGTACACAGGGGATGCCGTCCTTAAATGACCATAGCTGTTGATGAGACGTTAAACAATACTAAACCAAGTCAGACCAATCTTTATATCTTGACTAGACAACTCATTTTAATGACTATGGTATATCCCGGCCTGTGGATAGAACTCATTGCCTTCCTTATCTGGGCAAACGTTCAACATTAAAGCCAAAAGTGAGGATATACAAAGCAAAACGCTAGGAAATAAAAAGTATTTAGTGTAGTATATTTTGACTTCATTGGTGAGCAGTGGGTAACAGCAGGTGTATTCTTTTTCTCCCCGATGTGCTGGGGTTCCGGATACAGGGTATGTTGATATATTTGGCTTCTTGTGATAGCGCGGATCTGATGCCGACTAGGCTATTTCACTGGGAAACCATGGCGCCCAGCACAGTATTCCGATCGGGCACATTATAATGACAACAGGTGAACTAGTTGTTGCCATTATCCTAAACGGTTAGGCAGGTTCAATCCCTGACCTGCAGGAGTGTGGTCTTATACAATGGCATAGCGTCCGTCGTCCGTCGGTAACGTTTCTTAAGACGACTTCTTTTGAATAACCACAAGGCTTAGATACAACACCCATAGAGGCACGTCCTTAAATGACCTTAGCTGTTGATAGGAAGTTTGACCCTTTACAAACAATGTATGAAGCGGCTGATGACAAAAGATGTCTGCAGAATCGTGTTGATATTGTTCTGGACCTTCAAGGTATTGACAAAATTCGAACATGATCTGAGGAACTGCCATAATTGCGACTCTTGGGACCTTGCGGAAAATAAATCATGTTCCTTTTTTAAAATTTCCATTCGATGATGGCTTTCTAGGCAAGCCCAGTTAGCCCATTGTCAGACTTGTATGAGATGTCATTTAATTAAACCAAATTGTTACATCTTATAATGGTTGCATTTTAATTTTGGCTTTGATTGATCTCATGTGACAGAAAATGTTAACATTCAGCGCCACTAAGACACACACTAACTCTGTTTACTTGTGTGATAAAGAATTACTACAAATTCCGATGGTATTGTTTGATTAATCAGCACTTTTATTCAGACTTTGGCTATAATATCCTAGTATCCATGTCTTGAAAAAAAAAATTGAACGGGACTCCCGATGAGGAAATGATTCGTTACGTGACTCTTCAGAGAATCGGACATAGTAATTAGTGTCGCGTGTCTTCATTTGATTATTCCTTTCACCTGAAAGGACAGCAAAACATTCCAGTGTCTCATTAATCACAACATTGCATTAAAGAAATGCTTTTACCAATACATGTTCGCAATAGGCCACTCTAGTCTTAATTAAAGGAAGCGTATTACCTTAGTTATTGCTCCCCTTTTGGCAAATACCAAACGAGTTTGTATGTGAAACGTAATAATATGACGATAATGTAAAAAAATATATAGAATTATTGTATACTGTATACCGGTAACTTTATGATTGGCGTGATCTGTAGGCAATATTACACATGTGTTCATCTATCGTTTAACATTTAACGAGCGTTATTTGCGCAATAAAACAAAAATGTAAAATTCATTAAATAACTTGTTTGTGAAAACAATGTTCTCTCCCAGACAGTTCCTGCTAAATGAACCTTTCGCTAATAAAACAAGAGTAAATAAAACCGTAAATCGAACTCGAATTTTATAAAACTATGGTAAAATAAATTGTAGGGAGAGAGGAAAGTTTTATGTAATGACTTTATAATGTACGCGGGAAATTTACCAGGGGTTCCAGAATGGTAAGCGTCTTTGGATTTATCGACATCTATATATATATATTTGCATTTGCATGGCATTGTCACTATATAGCCTCTTTGAAAGCTGTGTCGTTGATGGGACTTTAATTACCATGCATCACGAGACACAATTCTTAGCGTATTAATACAACACTGACCGGAACTACAATATCCAATATAAATAAACATGACGGCTGCTGAAATATCGCTGGGCATTGTGAGATTTGACAATGTCATTGTAAATTTATGTGCAAAATAAAAAATAAAATAAAAAAAAAACTTTTACTACAACGAAAACAAGACCAAGGACTGCAGTATCGTACAAAATGCACATCGGTTGAAATCACCAATGCCGGCAATGAAAACAATTTTACTGCTCATGAAATTTATCAGAAATATCGTCTGTTACACTGCACTGATCAACAGGGGTTCGGTACAAATGTCTGAAATAGACATATTCTATAGACCTACTGACACATATGTTACAGACCTACTGATATGAGTCACAGCACACATAAACATTTCAGACATTTGTAACGAACATGTGCTCCGTCGCAAGATCACTCACTTTAAACGCTATCAGTTTCACGCGTCTAACATCCACGGTTCCTCAGTTTCTGACGACATGTCAAATAACGAGAATGTTATAGAATCTACCGACTGTTGTCAGGTTCCCATACAATAAACAAATACATTCAAGCCTGGATTCTTCACAAAATGAGCAAAGAGAAAGTTCGAATTAACTTCCAAAAATAACTCCCTCGTGGAGGGAAAGGTCGAATTTACGGTGTTCACTGTATTTGTCCATGCGCGAAATTTGTTCCGGGGAAAAATCGAAACAATTTCAAATCTAACTTTCAGCTCAGGGTTCTATTGATAAACTTAAATCACCCTATAGACATATCATACGCAATTGTATTGATACTGAATTGCTGCCCCCAATTGCATGATCGTAAGAGGCGACCAAATTTAGGACCTTATCTCTTCTCTCCTTCTAAATAGCTTTCTTCTTCCTAATGGCTCCCTTGACAATGCCTCACTTTTGGCCATTTGTTGAGCGTTCGCCCCTGTGAGGAAGGCTTTGGGTTCTGTCCCCTGGCCGAGATGTACCAAAGTCTTTAAAAATGGTAGTTTCTACTCCTGCTTAACGCTCAGCAAATTAGGAGTGGGACGACTGGTTCGCCCGTTGTCAGTATAATGTGACCGGGTGGGGCGTCCTGCTGGGTGTCTTCGGCAGTATGTTTCAGTGAGGTAGCACTATAAAGTCGGCATCAGTTCCGCGCTATCGCATGGAGACAAACACGAACATATCGCAGCCTCCCAAAATACACACACATACACTACACGCATGCATCTTGCACACAGGGGAGGCCGTCCTTAAATGACCTTAGCTGTTAATAGGACGCTAAACAAAATCAAACAAACAAACAAAATCAAACTATTGAACAAATTGTGTGGACTGTCGATAAGACGGGCATTTTTAATTTTGAATATAAATTATAAGTTAAAAAAGAACATAAGAGGCAGAGAAAACGTAAATATAAGTTATATTTACACAGCCTTGCAAGCAAACAAATCATCATGCGCTAGCGCGCATTATGTTGTTTGCTTGCAAAGCTGTGTCATTCAAATAGGTCATAAATACCATACAAGACAGTTCAATGCTTAAATGTACAGTTGTAAGACCCTACAATACACGGTGTGTGCATGATGAAAGACAGGATGAAAATAGCGTGCGCACAACTGTATTACTAAATACATGTAAATACGATTTCGTGAAAACATATTTTTACTGAATTAAGTATGTTGCCATATTTCAGCCAGATTAACATGGTTATATATTTATCTAACAGTAATAGACACATCACTTGACAAAATTGTTTTGAAACGAACTTATTTGTCAAGTGCGAAGTTAAACGGTCATATCTATGTATGTTTTGTACACGAAGATAGCATGCGACTATTCGTTTATGCGGAACAACCAGTTTGTCTGTTTATTTTCAGCTATAAATCCTGCAAATGTTTATGGAGGCCTTACAAGGCTTTACCAAGGCTCGCCTGAAAGCACTATCAGATTACCAGGTCCAACTTGATCGCGATGAAAGAAAGCGGTCCATGTAAGCAAAGCAGACCTACCTTCTAACATGTAACAGTTGCCTGTTCGGAGTGAAATTCCTCACAAAGCGTAGCAGACAAGTGAGGTCCACTTGTGTTTTGATAACTTATAAACCATTGATGAACTCCAATCGGCGTACACGCAACACAACCCCATGGACAGATGACAGTTGTATAGTCATTGTTATAATGTGGAACATGCATTGAAGAATAAGAAAAAGTACAAAACATACTTATCAGGTATCAAATGCCAATGCTTCGTTCTTCCTTCAATCAAGCATTTCGAATAGGTTTTTTTATTATGTAAAATCGATTAACCAATGTAACAATATCGCATATACGTGCGCGTTTTATCGCACAACGGGGCGAACCGAATATTATTAAATCGTACAGTTGTGTGCACTATGAACGTTCGATGGATAGTCATTTTAAGTCGTTGTGTGATTACAAAACTGCAAATTCTAGTCCAATCCAGGCAATACCATGTTATTTTAGTGAGTACAAAACATGCCACACCAATGAGCATGATACACAAATTAACATGCTTAACACCCAGATGAATAACATTTTTCAATGAGATGATGACAGCAACCATACAACTTTATGTTAACGTCCTAACGACGGCTAGCTTCATTTAAGGACGTGCCTCCATGTTTGTTGTGTATACGTGCTTACGTGTGTGTTTGCATGATATGATGCCGACTTCACAGTGCTATCTCACTGCAATACCATGCTGAAGGCAACCCAGAGAGCATTCTGCCCAGTCACATAACAACGGATGAACCAGTTCAGCTGTTAATAGGACGTTAAATAAAATCAAACCAAACATATGACCTTTGGCCGTAGGAAAGACGATAAAAGAATCTAAAGAAAAACACGATGCAGCGGGTCGAGGAGTATAGGGAACCCAGACGAAGACAAATTCACCCATCTCTAACAATATTATTTCCCTTTGCACCACTCCGAAACATAACATGTTTTGTCACCCTTCTAATTAGTAACACTCTTTCTGATTGGATAACTTGCCGGGGTCTATATTTCTATAGACCCCGCTCTGCCGGGTCTATAAAAGCACGTGCAAGGGGAGGTAAATCAAACTATAAAACTCTCTTCATAACAACAGAGATGGAGTCTGACACCAACAAAAAGCGTTCGAGATTTGCAAATCATTCAGAGGAAGATATAGAATGAAACAAAGTCTAGAACGACCGCAAACTCAACAAAAAAGGCGAATGAGGTGGCTGCTAGGGTGCTGCAGGGTTATTGAAAGGAACATAAACAGCAGGTGAATTTTCAGTTTTTTCCCAAAGAACGACTGGATGAGCTCCTCAGTCTGGACGTGCTTTCAAAGGAAGGGGGTACTATACATCGACAACGCTTGAGTGTCTACGACATGGAATTAACAGATATTTGAAATCTCTGCCTATTTCACATAAATTTGACATCTTAAAGGACACAGCCTTTGAAAATGCTAATGAGAGTTTCAAAACAGCAATGCGGGAGTTGAAAATCGAAGGCAAGAATGTAGGCCTTCCGGTAAACAGCGACACATCAGTTGTTGTCACAAGGTGGTCGTTATCTGCAAGTCAATATATTTAGTATTGTACCGTAACATTCTATTTATTAGTGAAATTGAGAAATTACTTGATTGATTGATTGATTTTACGTCCGCTTCACTACCGAGTAGTTCGGTTATCAAGCAGACATTGAAAATTAATGTCAGCTGTCTGTACGGAAAATTCGGCCAGTCTTTAATACGACCATTCGTCCACTACAAAGTACATCGGTCGACTTGATTTTTTTGCGAAATTCTCTATTTCTTGTTTCTTTCTGGAAGCTTTGTGGAGTAAAACTACCTACTGCAGTGGTCCTTGTGATAAAGTTTATGAATGTAACATCATATTTATTATTTTATGAAAATTACGGTGTATTTGAAAAATTGGCCAACTGTAGCCTAATAACTGTGTATGTCTACCACAGTAAATTTACCACCAATCATTTGTGATTATGTTTCAGGAAAAGCAAGAATCGAACATATTCCCGTAATTAATGAAGAGTACAGGAGCAAGCATCTATCCATATCTTCACATGAATCCAGACACACCTAAGCGATTAATGAACAATGTGAAATTTGGTATTCGGCTATACTTCTGTAATCGAGGCGCAGAGAATATGGATAAAATGACAAAATCAACATTTCAAGTGGAATAGATTTCAAAACACGCCTTAAATATGTTGTCAAAAATGTGAATGAATTAACAAAAAATCATAACAGACAAAGAAAATGTGTAAGGATTCATGACGGAAAAACATGGTTTGAGGTATTGCCCTGTAGCAAGTTTTGAAAAATATGTCGAAGCTGAATGTTAAATGTTTGCAGAAGAAAGCAAAACCTGGTTTGCCAATAAGCCGATTGGACGAGAGTTCCTGCAGGTAGGGCGTAAGAAGTGTCCATGCTGCCCCAATTGCATGATCGTAAGAGGCGACTAAATTTGGGATCTTATCTTTTATCTTCTTTTAAAACAACTTTCTTTATCCCTTTGTCTCCCTTGACAATACCTCACTTTTGGCCTTTAGTTGAGCGCTCGCCTCTTTGAGGAAGGCTTTGAGTTCTGTCCCCTTGCCGAGACATACCAGAGTCTGTAAAAATGGTAGTTTCTACTCCTGCTCAACGCTCAGCACGACTGGTTCGCCCGTTGTCAGGATAATGTGACCGGGTGGGGTGTCCTGCTGGGTGTTTTGGCAGTATGTTTCATTGAGGTAGCACTATGAAGTCGGCATCAGCTCCGCGCTATCACAAGGAGACAAACACGAACATATCACATCCTCCCATAACACACACGCATACACTTCACACATACATCTAGCACACAGGGAGGGAAGGCCGTCCTTAAATGACCATAGCTGTTGATAGGACATTAAACCAAACTTGTACATTTACTCGGTTACTATTTTAGTATTTATTTATTAAATTCTTATATACCATTGTTGTGTTATTGTTAAAGATCCATGGATTATTTCTTGTTGAAATTGAAAAAACAAAAATCAACGCTAGTTTAATAAGTTGTGAGTTAATCATACTTATCATATATCTTATCATACCTATCATAATTATAAAGATCAATTCATTTACAATAATATTTTTGTGTCTTAATTAATTTTTGATGAATAAGGAAGTACTACCATTTGGTGAATACATTTTAAAAATTAACAATACTGTAAAAAAGTTCATAGCTTACAATATGTAAAGGATTACAGAAATACATTAATATCAAACAAATTGGCTGCACAATATATCATATTTTATCATAGACAGTACATCATAAAATCTGTCACGTAATTGTTTGAAATCAGCGCATTCAATCATAAAGTGTTTGACTGTAAATGGTTGATCACATACATGACAATAAGGCTAACTGCAGAGGAGTGGTCGGTCGTACATATAGAAAGGGTTTAAAAAATTCCTCAATCTCTATGCGGTGATATTTTATACAAAAAAAGTCACAAAAGTTCAGTTTGTATTATGTTAGCTTAATGCAACACAGAGACAAACACGAACATAACGCAGCCACCCAAAACACACGCATACACTACACGTATGCATCTTGCACACAGGTAAGCCCGTCCTTAAATGACTATAGCTGTTGATAGGACGTTAAACAATACTAAACAAAACAAACAAAAAACTTGCTTATGTTGGTGTTTTAATATGATTGATTGCATACTGTCAGATTATGCTGGACGACTAAGATAGGTTACTACACTGTTACTGACTAAACGCGAATATCAATAAAACTACTTCACCTGCTATAAACATAATATTCCTGTGTATTATAGAATTTCTGATACTATCCGAGGGTCCAGAATCAATATTTGCCAAACAGATCTCACGAAGCTTTGAAACGTACAGTGTGAGTTAATATACCACGTCTACAAGGTCCCGCCATCAGTCGTGGCATTTCTGATAAACCTGGGACAAGAACAGGCTGCCTTGTTGATGGTGATTGTAATAAAATGATTTTGTTGTCCGTTGGGGGGGAAAAAACATTTTTTTTAATTAAACATTTCTACATCAGAAAAGGTAAATTAATCCTTGTATGTCAGAGGAAATATCGTTGCATGATTATAGAGGACGAGTATTGTGGGAAAACTCCTGTAAAAAGGGTGGTTTCGTTTTGTGACTTTTACATTTGGACACAACAGCGATACAAACAAATCTGGTGCTCCCATTTCAACGTTCGGCAAATTTTATTTTCTGTTTTCTTCTATTTTTATTTCATTTCCTAACGCCTCACTTGGCAATAATCGCCTTTGGCTTTGATGTGTGAGTTTTTCTAAATGTGAGGAAGATATGGGTTACGAAGTACCCAAGTCCCTAAAAGTTGTGAGGGCTAATTAACCCGATGTTTTCACATCACGAAACAGACATCCTTGTCCTTATTATATCTATAGAGCGTAACAAACTGAAGAAAAAACCGCTAAAAGTCGTCAACGCATTGATGTTACTACAGTGTGTACATCACATGGGATCTAAAAGCAAAGGACAATGCCACAAGCTATATAAATGGTGTTGTGGGTATTGATATAGCATGCTGCATAATACATTTCATACTGCCGTCACAACGTACACACCGTAGGGAAAACCGCCTCCAACACAAACGAATACCTTACACGTGCAGGCACATCCTTATACGACCATATAAATCAAACCAAACCACGGGGAATTCATTTTGCATTGGTTGATTTGTTGTCTGTTAATTTTTAGTGTAATTAGACACAGTGTTTGTTCATGTGAAACAAGTAGAGCAGGCCGCAGAGGGAATGATGTCCTCTCGTTAATAAATAAAGGCTATACATTAACCTACATCACACATGCCTATACGAATTGTAGATCAACCTTGTTGTCACGCTTTCCATCACCTTTTACAGTGGAATTATATATGATCGAATGCGCCGGTCATAAACAAACACATGAACATTTTATGATGTAGCAACTATGATTGTTTGTTTTTCTAATTATTAACGTTCAATTAATCAGTACGATAAGGCATGCTATCACAATTTTACAACAAAGGCTTTTAAAACATATAAATCGTTAAGGTTTAATGGCATGTATTGTTGCGATTTTGAGAAAGCAAGTATCAAATCTAATTTTCATTAAAGGGCATGCGTGAGGGAAAACTCGTAGATTACACTGTGTTACATGATATAATAAGAAGACTACGTTCTATGAAACAGTCATGTTACATTCTGTACACGTTGTTTGTACGATATTGATCACTTCTGGACAACGTTGGTAACGGACCACTGTATTAAACGTTTGTTCTATGGTCCGTCGTGGTTCATTTTTCTGTATCGAGATTGTTTAGAATGTTGTATTTCTTGTTCGGACTATTTGCTCTTTGCTTAACCAAAATCAACTTACCAGTAAACCCAAATAGCTACTTCACAATATACCAATTTTCAAGATATACTCTTCATCATAATTATCACAGTATACCCATATACTGACGGCACCATCAGAGTGATAAGAGGTGTTCTTACTACAGGTAGTAGAATACTGTAATTATTGAAGAAAGTCAATCAAATATCGTATAAGAAATACTCAATTGCTTAAAATAGAAAACAACTTTTGGTTAGCACTTCTAAATTCCTTTCATGACATAAACAAAATATTTTGCACCAAATTTACTAATTGAAAAACAGCTGGCCTTCCAGAAAACTTTCTGTTTTGCAAGTGTTATGTTAACATTTAACTAGTACTTTAACGTCGCTCAAATTCAGACCATGATTTTGGTTGTTTGGATCAGGAAGCATGCATCAATATGTCAAATATTAACTTATACTTAGAAAAAAGTGTGCATAGTTTCCTCAATTCATGGGTATCTCAAGTAAACAGCAAGATATCAAAGTGTCAACAGGATCTGATTTGTACACAAACTTAAATACACTTTTATACGCCCGTCAAATTTGACGGAAGTATTATGGTATGAGGTCGTCCGGCGGCCGGCCGGCGTAAACTTTTGTTCGTCCGGCAATCTTCTCCTACATTTTTCGACCGATCTCTTTGAAACTTGGTATACATTATAATCATGAAATGTTGTTGTGTTTACCTGAAAAGAATTTTGATTCAACAATTATTGCAAAAGTAATTACCCTTTGTTTATTTCAGTATTTTATTTTTGTCCGGCAATCTCCTCCTACATTTTTCAACGGATCTCTTTAAAGCTTGGTATACATTGAATCAAATAAAAGCAAAATACATATATATCTTCATATATAAAAACTGCCGATGGATTAAAACCTGTCCAGCTATTACATTACTTGATAAGCTTATAAAATACTACCTTTTTCTGAAGACAGAATATTCCATGATTTATGAATCTTAATGTACATGTTTTACACTTTTGACAACCTACAAGCTAACATTTTGTTAATATAAAAAGGTTACTCGAACATTATTATCCGCCCATATCAGTTTGTTAATTTGAAGAAAGTTAGACTTTTATTAGTGAACGACAGAAATTATACTTCTTCAAAACTATACACCACACACATCACTGATCCGATATGATCGGACCTTAAATTACTCTGAGTTACACATAGCACAGGGCAGAGTTACAAATAGCACAAGAAAGACCTAAGTATTTCTGTGCTTCCTTAGTGGCTAGTCAGCAAGCACGCGGTCACCGATGAGACGGACAAGCGTTATCGCTACAGCAGATGCAGTAGCAGGCCTACCATCACACCGTCACCCGATAGCTGCTGAAATGTCTACTCGCAGAGAGCAGCGCCGTCCAACCTTAGATATATAACCACTGCCAGTAGCAACATAGTCTGAGTTTAGTGTAGGCCAGCGAAAGGGGAAGGTTGGAGATCTTTAAAGAAAATGAAGCATTAATCTGAAATATTTGCTAATGTATCTTTAAAGTAATAGGTAACTGAACTCAACGGCCATACTTTTGGATGAAGAAACAAATTAGATCGATTGATTGAGTGTTGTGGATTGAATCATTGGATTGATTTACCTGTTACTTACATTGTAATATTATATTACACAAGTCGTTTGATCTTTCATGTTATGAACGGTCGTGTTGTTTGGCTATAAATTACCTATTTCCTACACACGCTTTTATGATGTATTTGTGCAAGGAGACACTTACTACGGATAACAGAACATATGCCGTTATTTTCATTTCCATGTCCTGAGACGCATATCTTAAGAGAACAGTGTCATATTTTCCTTACGGATGTCAAATACTTCTATGTGTGCATTGACAATGTGATTTTATAGTTCACACAAAACAGGATTCAACCAATAGAAGCTGTATTGTTAGTAGTCTTTTTTCCAAATCTCGTAACCTTATAATATAACAGATCATGAGAATAACATAGTCATTTATGAGTGTTAAACTGGCTTTGTATGATTGTCTTTTTTGTTGACGAGTTTTTCGTAATATTACGTAAACATTGTTTTTGCAAATGCAATATTGTGTTACATCGTCCCGAAAGAGAACATATTCAAATCACGTTAAAACATAGCAAGGAACTGCGTTATCATTTACCGTTGAATCGAACATGTGTAAAATCCTATTTGATGACAATACAACAAACTGGGAAATTGTTCTTGACTTTGAACCCATGTGAGTAAGATATGTCGCAACGCTGTTCCTTGACATTGTTCAACTATAAAACCGGTTATTAACCGACGAATTCTCTTCAAACCACACTTGACCTTACCAGGTATGTATATTCTGTTCATCTGACTTTCTTTTCTTGTATTTTTCCGAACTTAATTTCATAATATACATTTTGCAGGCAATACACAGTTGTTTGAATTGCCCAACTATTAGAATAATTAGAGCGAACATAAACAAAAAATATGCTATATTTGAAATAATATGCTACTATGGCAAACTAATACAAAATGTATACCATAACACGAGTTAATCCGTTCACATAGAAATGAAAACGCCGCTATGGACTTGAATAAAAACAACAACAGTAATCTTTTGATCAGGATTTTTATCGTCGCATATCTCCAACGCTGCAGGAATAGACTACTACGTAAACAATTCAGTCTGATAAAGAACAAAAGGCAGGAAACTCATGAATGTATGCTCTATATGATACACATGTATTGTGACAACTTTTGAAAGTGGAACTTCCTGCCGTAGAGGGTGTAGTTAATGTTTCTATTATACTGCCACAATATGTTCATAACACTTCAAATTTACCTGGTTACTGGGGTCGATTATCAACCAGAAGTGACTAGCGATAGGAGAAAGAGGCTGTAGCAGTATGAACAATTAACGTAATGTCCCCGTGTTATTCATGGTCAACACCATACTCATCAGTTAATGACTTACGCACAGGTACGTTGCTTACGTGTTTAATCAGCTAAAAATAAATACGTCCACTGATCTTCTACGTAGAGGTAAACTATACAACTGGTATTGGTAAACACATTGATCTGTTAATGTGTATCGTTGAGCAGAAAGACCGGAACCTGGTACGCTTTTAAACGTGTTAATGTCCGCTGTCAGTCATACGCCTGTGTCTGACAACGGTCTTTCGAACGAGGAATGAATAGCGAAATATATTTATAAAGATAATTAAATTCACATGGCCTATTACAACGCCTTTCGCTATTTCACCACTCTTAGGCGAAATGTTTTATTTTATTTTACTTGTATGTAGTCGGAGGGAGGGGGCATGCGACAGCTTTGATAATTGAGAACAACGAAACTAGATTGGTCAAGGTCGAGAAATAAGAAAATTTAATGTTTCATCCATTACTTTAGACCAGGGATTGTTTTAATGTGACAATGCATGATATGCTGCACATGACAAGTGATTATTAATAATGGCACTTTGGTGATATAAATGTGTTAAACTCGTACTGTACACATGCGACAGTTGGAATTATATGTGTTCATATCCTACCTTTACTTGTATTAATTTTATTTTAACGCTTTCTTATCCACTTTTAGCTTAATAACATAATTTATAGCAATATGAAGGGAATAGGCTATGTCCCAAGGTCGGGACGTATCTGAATCCTCAAAAAATAGTATTACTTGTTGTCAGTATAACGTGACCGGATGGACTACAGTGCAAGGTCCTTTTGGCAAGGTAGAAAAGTGAGGTAGCACTCAAAAGTCGCTATCAGATTCGTGTTATTGTAGAAAGGGAAATACACTAATATATCCTGCTGATTTATATATTGAACAAATAGAGGTGAATCCTAAAACGACATAGCTCTTACGCGTTAAATTTTTTTGATCATTCTAACGTGACATATTGGTAATATATTAACAAACATTAAACAATATACTATTTCAAAGATGAACGTAACACACACATGTGCCTATTAGAATTTAGTAATAGATAGAGCATGCCAAATATACATTACCCTACATCATTCAGCTGTTTCGTCCTTCTATGAGTATTGCTAGGGCCACAAAGTTGGAAATTCAAATTGGTCTTAAGTATTCTTGAATCAGATGGGGAGATGTGTAAAACCCCTTTATTTATATATTTCAGAATTTAGAGATGTACTGGTTAATTTCAAATTATATAAATAGTATAGTGTGTATATAATGAACCATGTCCCTACTCAAAAGAGATAACTGTAGCCATGAAGGCATCGTCCAACCTCAGGAACTAACAAATTCACCAGCAGATTCCACCTCCTGTATCTTGAGCGTTGAACGTAACACACACACACACAGTTGACAAGAACAGCGTCATGTCTCTCCTCTGATCGCCCAATATTTCCAGTGTTTAAACAAGAAAATAGCACACATGGTTAGCATATCCCACCTCTCTTCCAGTCTATGTACATGGTATTAATGAATCGCCTTACGACCAGTGTGAGAAAAGGTTTTAAATGTTCTGAGCGTGTATAAAGGATACCTATATATATAATCGTTGAACTGCACAAGCATGAACGTTGCCAAGTACAGTATAAGGACATATTTAAATGAAAGATAAGGAGTTCGATTTTAGCTTCCTAGACATGATGGTTATTTGAAGTAATCCAACTGTAAGTTTAGCAAATGTCATACCAAATAAAACAAAACGTCTGTGAGTATTTATTGAGACTATTACCATACTCTGTCTCATTACATAAACAATACTAGTACGAGACAACAGCAGTACAACCTGGTAAAATGAAGTGTTATTCAGCTGCTTGGCGTTCAGCATACTTAATTTTCGGCGTTTAAAAATATATCAATCCCACGCAAGAAATGAATAAATTCAATCATTATTGTACTTTCAGACTAGAAAATAATTTTGTTTGTCTAGCTTTATTGAAGTCTTATAAATATATACTATATTAAAGAACAACCGAACTAAAGTGTCAGTCGTGCGCTTAACAGGAAACTATAACAGTAAATGTTGAATTGTAATATTGGTATCTTGGATGTGAACCTTACACTTTCCGCGAGCAATATTTTAAAAAATCACAGCTGTATGTCTTTTGGACTATTTTCAAGGGTGGCTATTCCAATCCGTACGAAGTAATTTGATTCATCGCATGTGTGCTATTTCTATATTTATGTAAGATTCTTCATGTATTGCTGATCTGGACTCCTGATATAAAGGTAGTATTACCTTCTATGCGCGACAACTATACTTTTGTAATTAAGTGTAAAAAGTGCGTTTCTGTTAGTATGTCGTGTTTACTATTTCCCATCCTTTAATACCGTTAGCCTCAATTATTGTGTAGGTAAACGCTGTCCGCGGTAACACGATTCGTTCGGGAGATGCCAATTTATATCCACACACGGTAGTTTGCCATGCAACACTTAAGGAACAGGGCTCTAATAACCGGGGATGATGACCCAGCCCAGCGTACATCTACATCCTCTTCCCTAGGGCTTTTACTCGGTGGAAGCATGCACTCGTGGGCAATCGCCGAGCTTTAATTCATGCGCTATCAGTGGTGAAAAAGTCAATGCCTTGTTCAATCTCGTCCCCGTTGTCGTTTATCCTAGCTGTTTTGTATGCGGTATTTTCTGATACGTGTATGCAGTTGTAAACCGTAGATAGAAATCACAAAATGGAAAATAGATTACCTTGTACAACAGATAAATCATATTTTAATCATGCTTGCAAAAGCAAACAAATATATATCAAAAGCTACTAAAAACATACAGCGTCATTCCCGGAAAGTAGATGAGTTAAATATTTTGTAACCATGGATGGTTTTGAACTGTCATGTATGGATTTCATCAATTAACTCTTTAGAATAAATATAATGCAACACTTTTTGTGTGCCAGAGATATTTTATAAATGCATCGCTGTATATTCAAAAGAACTACATTTGTATTTACCAGAACAGTTCACACATGGTGACCAACTTAGCAGGTTTACATGAGAACAAGACCTGACCTGGCTTCCGATTCATCACGAATACAAGTATGCACTGATGCATTTGTGATTTGACATGGACTATTGTTACTGTTTTATATACAATAATATGCTTCAGGTTACATGTAGGCTGCATATTTCTATACCACAATATAGAAAGGAAAACATAATAAGCTTTTATTGACATTTTACGAGTTCATACAATTTTTCTTCTGGAGAACTTAATTAAACTTTTTTTTATAATTTGGACAATTATAATGCACAATTATTTTCTATGCAAAAATCAAACAAAATCACAGATAAAGAATCTTTCGTTAGCGTTTCTTAAATTCCATTATATTCAAATTATTAATAAACATTACACTCAAATTTCGATGAAGCATATAGAGAAGTAGGTGGTTTGATTTATGTCTTTGCTAAGCCTATCGGTGGCCTTAAATACCATTGGACTCTCTAAGTCATACCAACTATTCATATACGCCCAGTCTTAACTTTCAATACGATGAATTTAACTAGCATTCATCCCAAAGTTCAAAACGGAATAATTATATTACCTGCAATGCTCCCCTCGGAGCGATTCAAACGACATTTTGATCTTTCCTGTATCACACATATATTGCATCTTGTAATGGTTATTGCGGTGTAGTTCGGTTAAGAGTATATCGTTCTATGTTTAAGAGCTGCATTATTGTAAATTAATGAGCAGTTTGTACTTGTACAAACTGTGTGTTAAAGAAATACAATTTCCCGTATTGTTTAAATTGTCGTATTCATGGTTACTTGTAATTTGAGAAAAGGGGTGTTGAATGTTGTGATACTGAAAAATCGTAAATATCAATGAAGTGTGTGGTGTAACATTAAAACTGTTACCGACACACATGTGTGTTACAGTATTGATGTTTTCATTTCACAAAACAATTATTGAACATTGCATCTTATAAAAATTCAAAAGGAATTGGGCAATAGGCGTAATGCCTATACAAGCCCTCTCCTATGGCATGAACAATGTATTTTATATTATATTTATTGTGAAATAATGTAAAAGTTTTCTACATCTAGGATATCATGTTTTACTGGTACTGTTACTCGGACATTTGATCCAGTGGCCATCAAACTTGGTAGTTCTCAATCAATAATACTTTTTACAAATGCTTCCGTGAAAAATATATACAATGTACATGTATATTCATACATCAACATGCTTGGGAAAGATAAAGTACCGAGCCATGAAACATTATACGAAATTGGCCTAGGAGCATGAGGCAACGGAAGATATCAATGTATATTAAATTGCAAATTATAAGTTCTCTTATAGATAGCGTGGTGAATATTAAAATTGTTTAAATCTCACTTCGCAAAAATGATTCATTTCATGTCAAGGGTGTCAAATATCGCAAAATTGTAATTATTATAGATCAGTAACAAAATCTCGTAACATCTCACTTGAAACACTGAAAAGGGGTTACACTCAATCATATGAGTGCTAGCTGACTGAACGTAAAAATGAATACAGAAGAACTTGGTCTTGCGATATACATCACACTTATTTGTTATACTCCTCGCAAATTCACATTTCCGTCCGTCTGTCCAGGAACTTCGTAAGCACATCTCCTCTTTAACCGTTTGTGGGATTTTTTATAACTTTTTACAGTGAAAAAACATCACATGTTCATGTGCTTGAACTCTTTGATACTTTCTGCTCCAGAAACCTTTTAAAAGGTATTCATTGTTTACAAATTGTTGGTTTTTATTGTTTGGCTCAGTGAAAGTACATCATATTTACTGTAGATATGCATGGAGAAAGAATTTACGAATCGACTGTATTTCCTGGAGTTATGAACATTGAAACTTAATTTTTGCTCCAGAAACTTGTAAGCACAGCTCCCTTTTTGCTGTTTTGATTTTTATTTTGTATTTTGTAACTTGACATGGTGACACCTGCTTTTGCCTTTAGCATCTATCCAAGCGAAGAAGATTACTGGTCCTGTTACTGGAATCCGACCGCGAAAAAGAAATTCCTTGAAATTCTGCTTCGTATTGGCTCAAAGGGGTAATGCAAATGTCCCATTGTGCACATTAAAGTAGATCCTGGTAGCTTTACTGTCGTAGGCACCGTCCTTTTTATGACTTTGTTTGGACAAATCAAAACTAAAGTCTAGATAAATATCATATGCATGACTTAAATTCGCTGTACAACAGTAAAAACAATATCTTTCAGTACGTTTTCGTTTATCTGCCGACGTCATTTCCACCTTGTGGAAGCAGCACGTGCGTTCTGTTTCCCAGTGCTCTCCTAACTCTCGATATATGACAACCAGCTAGAAACGATGCATTGAGTGAATGAGATATTTGGTCTAGACGATGGCCTGCTTATATCAGTAACCCCCTCAAAGTGACGAAACACGACATACTGTTGAAACTTATTTTATTCTTTTTACGTTATCACCCGACAGAGTGGTGATAGCTGCTTCTCTAACGAAAAGAAACTAGAACGAAAATGTCGATATATCAGCGTATCAGCAAACGAGAAAAATTGTACTGCATCAAAACGCGTGTTGACTACCATTTTTTTACATTTAACATGTTAAGAGGTACACTTAAAACGACAAAAAAAGATTACTGCATCAAAACGCAAGTTGACTACCAGCACATCTTAAGCGCCGCCATATGCGTTCTAATTGGTCAACGTAAAATGACTTTCATAGTTTGATCAAATTTTCAATATGGCATTTACAGTTTATATGAATGACACATCTTTGTAAGATGTGTTAATCATATAGACTGTGAATACCCTATCAAACAAATTGTAGTACGTATATCCATCATTTTAAGAGAAAACTGAAATACTTGAAATTAAATTCCGCCTTATGTTTGTTTGATTTTGTTTAACGTCCTATTAACAGCTAAGGTCATTTAAGGACGGCCTCCCCTGTGTGCAAGATGCGTGCGTGTAGTGTATGTGTGTGTATTTTGGGAGGCTGCGATATGTGCGTGTTTGTCTCCTTGTGATAGCGCGAAACTGATGCCGTCTTTATAGTGCTACCTCACTGAAACATACTGCCGAAGACACCCAGCAGGACGCCCCACCCGGTCACATTATACTAACAACGGGCAAACCAGTCCAACATAAAGTTAAAATATGTGTAAGTATATGTTTCGCTTCCATTGAGGATATATAATGTTACAATTATGAAGTCATTACGATGATTCGTCAACATGTTGGCCATAGCAACACATTTGTTTGAATGCCAACTGACCATAACAGGTTTACATAAGTAGCATTGCACAGAATATAGTGTAGCAGTTGACCGTTTTATATGCGAATTGTGCTTAACAATCCGCCCTTCCACGCAGGCGACCGGGGTTCGATTCCGAAGTCGTCGTACGCATGGATTTTCAGAGAAAGTGTTTTTTCCTGGAAACACCAATCCAACTACCCAGGTGGAGTATAAATTGGTATTGGCTAGATATTGCGGTATCTGTGCTGTAGCATTCAAGTGAGGTGGCACTATAAATGATGCCTTTGGTAGCACGGTCCCACTACAAACAGAACACATTACATATCCAGCACACACGCAGGCATACACATATAGGGAGATATTAGCCAGGTGGCATATGACTAGTTATTAGCGCCTGATACGGTAGCTATTACGAATTTCTCAAAACTGTATTGAATAATGTATAGGCTAATTGTACAGATATCTTAGAGTGGCTTATGTTAGCTAGATAGAGCGCTATTTCAAATGTTGTATTATGTATATTATTATTATTTCATGTAATATCAACGTTTACCATCAGCTGTTGTGTACATGCTTGATTGCAAAGTAAACACCACTTATGAAAGCAGACAACAACAAAGACCATCATATCAATATACAGTAATTGTGTCATAGTCATTTCTATGACGAACTATTTCTATGACGTACATGTAACAGGTTGATAGTTTAGTTTGGTTATTATTGAGTTAAATATCCTAAAGCTGAGATCATTCAAGTACATATAAATAGAGAGTTTTTGGCAATAATCTTATAAAGTGTACAATAATGATTTAACAATAACTAAATTGCTTCTTCCATATGCTGTTAGAATTCTGCAGCGCGACACAATACATCGTAACGTTAAATGACCAGATTTCAAGACCTAGGAACAAGACGAAACAGAATGAAAGAAACAGGGATTACCTGTGTGCGTATGTCAATATAGCTATACCAAACGTCCTGTTTATGGCGAAGATCATTTAAGGTCCATTTTCGTACAGTTCCTCCCTGTCATATCGCTGATCTAATTCCGAACTAAGAGTGCTACCTCACCAAAGTGCCAAGTAGAAGCCTTTCAGCACATTTCTCCATTTCCTCGACCAGTGTGTTGCGACTGTACCTTTTCACAGTATTTCACTGGTAAATCCAAACGACAGAAAAGCGTGATGCACTATTTGTTTTAGCATATAATTTGTTTAATGATACTCCTGGATGAATATTTAGCAAATATTACTTAATTTCAGGCATAATATTTAAGAAGGTTGTTTATTGAAGTGTTATGTTAGGGCTAAAATGTTTCAGAGAGTATCTTTTTGTAACCAATTTTTGTTAACTATCAGCGTTTGATTGCAATTAATTTGTGACCTAGTATCTTCTCGTTTATTGCTGACTTTCACAATTACTTTGACATCATCTTTTTAAATTCGGATTTTTGATGATTGTGTAAGGCCCTTACGATCGGTCATATTTACGGCAGTTAGTAATGGCATTTATAACGGAAATCACCCAATCAATCCACAGTTAATGACGCCAGAAAGTCTATGGTAGGAGAGGCAATTTGCGGGAAGCAACATTTTGTGACCTATTTCCAAGAAAAAGGCCACTAATAAGGTCAATATAACTTGTTATTGGTTTTGCTTAATTGTGATTCTATACCAAGTTTGTCTTATGGTTTATTAATTTAATCAGTTTTGATAGGACATCACTATAGGTAATTATGATGAAGCGATTTGGTGTGACGACCACGGTCATGGTTACAATTAGGCAGAGGCAAAACTTCTACACCACATTGTAACTCACTTCGACCTTGCACTAATAATGTGATGCTGGCATGATACATCATTTCAATCTGACTGTGCTTGCAATCTTCTACACGGCGCAACAAGTCATACGTAGGATATGTAACCTTGCCTACTTTTTGACAAACGCTAAATTAAATTGTAATATTATTCTACAAAATTGCAATCAAGGCATCGGTTTCACTATTTCGTTTTGAAAAAGCGATCACGAACTTGGATTAACAAATGACATTAGTTGGTAAAAAAATTGTGAGGACAAAAAACTTTTAAAACGACACCAGAGGTAAACAACCTATGAATATACATATTTATATTGCAATTTGATAATAAAACATTTTGAGAGGATATCCCTTTTACAAACATTCGTGACTGGCCCTTCTGTGACCTGTAATCCTTGGGCACCATTTTTATATATAATTTTCTCTGTTGCAAAGACATAAAATCATGGAAACTGTTGAAGATATTATAAAACTCAGATGTCAACGTGTTAAATCGTCGATCATATACCGTATAACGGGCTATTTTTAACCGGATTTTTTTTTGCGATTTCGACCGAAAAGTAAATCTACATGGATTAAAATTTTAAGTTTCGCGTTGTTCAAGATTCAAATGAATAGGTTTTATGACAGGATAATTAGCAACACCAAGTAAATATATTTTGTTACACAAATCAGCAACAAAACTATTCGATTTAATCTGTGTTGAAGCATTATTACTCCTTATGAATATTAGTCAAAACCACACGTGTACAATTTCTTTACGACATTAGGGTTTTGAAATTTATAACTGTTGCTCATTTTTACGCTTGCAACGTATTTTCTGAAGATCATATTTTCGCTACCACATTATAGATCCGCGGAATATTCTCCTATATGGTAGTTAATATAAATTTTATTTATTTACAACAATTTCTGAAAAAGTATTTTCATTTGATATAAGTCAATCTTGTTGGCCGATCTTCCAACCAATTTTGGTAATTACCTTTTTAATAGTGAACTATTGCCTTACCTTTATTGTTTTTCACTCTCTAAGAGTGTTTTAAGAACAATTCATGGTTTTTACTTCACAAATCTTACGGTAGTTTTTTTTCCAAATATCAAAGGCTCTTGATTATGTTGTTCCGTACTGATCAGCTGTAAAAACGTTCGACAGATCATGACATAATTGCCTCACAGTATATGAAGGTTTCTGTTGTTTAAATGTGTCACAGTAAACGTTTTTAAGTTTCATCTTAATTTAAAAGATGTGGTTTGAGGTTTGTACTGATGAAACAGCTAGTGTTGGAATCACAAAACATAGCGCTGAGACGAGATACAGATAAGCAAAACATATTCAATTAGAGAGTAATAATAGCTTCAATGTATAGCAAAATGGTAAAAAAAAATTGATAGCTGTCAATATTAGCACAGATAATTTGTGACACTTTGTAATTTTTACATGACATCATATCCACAACTGGTTATATTAGGTTAAAGTGAAATGACGTGACCAATAAGTGTCGACCTTTTTTGTCAAGCGCTGTTGGTAGGAAGACATCCATATTTGTTAAAACCGGATATTTTGTTTTTTCTCGAATACTAAACATATTTCAGGAGATACTATTGATCATATCATATAGTCAGAAGCACGCCTGAAAATATCAGTAAATCATCTCAAGCTATTTTAATTACCGAAACGGTCAATGTAAAGATTGTTTATGTTTGAGACTGCTTGTAATGCATTTAGCATGTGCAAATACACTGGAAAATATATTAAGTGATTAAGTGTACGTTAACGGTATTTCATATTTACTATATATTCCTTTCATTTTTAAGGATACATTTTGTCATTAACAAGTTAATTTGACTAAGAATACGTAAATAAAACGACGCGCACTTTAAACTGTAAAAAGTATTACCAGATATTTTCCCTCGTGAAAACGTTACTTTTCGTGATTAGAATAAAAAAAAAATACCTGGTTCTCTATATATCCCTAGAAAGATGCAGTAAACATGTGCTATTGTTGTATATATAGTGAAGGCTCGATTTACCGTGATTGACGCAGACAACATTACACCCAAACAAATTAAATGGTAATACACCGACGGTGTGATTAGATTTCGTTTTTATTTCTCTGCCCACGTTCACTGTACCGATGGTCAAGCCTAATACCAAAGGAACTTAGCAGTGTTGATAATTTTGTATTTGGTTAAATGTTATTAATCAGCTTTATTGTTACGAGACTAATATTTCCTCGCCGATAACGTCAAACATTCAATCACCGTCCGTCTTTATAAAGTTTTGGCGTTCTTCTGCCTGTTCGTTTAATATTATTCCACGGTCATCTTGTTACAACAAACATTTCCATCTTTTTCATCGAAATTAATCTGTTTTATTAATATTTTGAACACGACACTGTCCTAACACAATTTTTATCCTCAATATAACTAGTTTGCAAGTGACATTGAATCACTATCTGTTCGCCAAGTGAAGTGGAAAATAAATGGCTGCTGTAATTGGAAGCGGGAATGCGTCTGGAGTGGTCACCACCTCACTAGGGTCTATTGGAGGGATCAGGTGATCCATTTGTCCAATTTGCTTTGCTCTTTAGATCTCTTTATAGTAAATGCGTCTGTCCTTCCTGGTCATGAATCACACAACAAATATATTCAATAAAGCATAGTTTTGTCACACAAATGTAGTCGCGCTAAGTTCTTATTACATAATGACATATAGTTCTATTCCGTATCTGTGCTTCATATTGTATATGGTAAGCTTACATCTGAAGTATAACAAGTTGTTAAATAGCATATGCTATGCGAGATGTTACGTTCATAAGTTTTAGTTTATTTTAGTGTATCATGCCTTACCTTATAATTACAACTTCGAAATTAATTATGTCTTTGTAAGAGTGAAAACTAGATACATTAAATGGGAATATTGAAAGAAACGTTAATTACCAACTATATGATAGCATTTGAAAAATCTTCAGCAGGTTATAGATTACCCGCAATTGGTTTGGTTTAGTTTATTTTAGTATTGTTTATCGTCCTATCAACAGCTATGGCCATTTAAGGACGGCCTCCCCAGTGTGAAAGATGCATGCGTGTAGTGTATGCGTGGGTGTTTTGGGAGGCTGCGATAGGTTCGTGTTTGTCTTTTTGTGATAGCGCGGAGCTGATGCCGACTTTATAGTGCTACCTCGCTTAAACATATTGCCGAAGACAACCAGCAGGACGACAAACCCGGTGACATTATACTGACAACGGGCGAATAAGTTGCCCCACTCTTAAATTGCTGAGCGTTAAGCAGGAATAGAAACTACCATTTTTACAGACTCTGGTATGTCTCGGGCACGGGACAGAACCCAAAGCCTTCATCACAGGTGCGAACGCTCAACTAAAGGCCCAAAGTGAGGCAGTGTCAAGGGAGACATTAGAAGAAAGAAAGTTGTTTAGAAAGAAGAGAAAAGATAAATTCCCAAATTTAGTCGCCTCTTTCGATCATGCAATGGAAGCAGCAAGTACAATTCTTACGCCCTACCTGCAGGGACGATTAAGTCACATGTAACTGATTGCGATCTTCACCTTTTATCCGCCTTGCTTCCGTAAATAAATACTTATATTACATGTATTTAGATATATTCCCTTGTTGTCATACTTGTTATACGGTCCATTGGCAATGTGTGTCATTTAGGGCTATACAACATGCGAGCTTATGCATTATTATTTCACCATTGAAACGTCCTTAACAAACATACTTGAATCACAGAAAATGTACAGAATAAACAAAATAAATGAAAATGAAATTTGATTGCAAAAAATAATGCAAACAATTAAGAGATAGAATCAACATGCGGATGACCAATATGCTAGTACATATGTATTAACAAATATATAATATTGTTTGCAAACTAGTATTAATCTATAAATACTGTATTCGTTTGAATACATGATGTACGTTATTGAAGTAGTAAAGCGAAAAACAAAACCTCATTATAGGATATTTGATATGAACATTAACCTATCTGACGAATTATATTGTCTGACGTTAATATTCATGTATGAAGAACTTGCGATTACGCTTGTCTGCTAGTTTGTACTACGGAGATGGAACTGCTTAAGTCTAACGAGTTGTTTATATAGCTTCGGTCTGAACCAGGACAACAAATATGTGAGGACAAAAACAGTGTTGCGTGCAAGGTATGTATTCCCACCTACCACATGGAAAGAAGTTGTTTCTAATACACATGGGTCTCGTTCTGGTCAGGGAGCGATAGCAGACAAATTAAGGCAGACAAAGTGTATAAGATGGAATTGAAGTTGAGACGAGCACAGGAAACATTTCCTCTGTTCCCGTGTTGACACGCGCAGGCCCTGATGGGAGTTACAGGTAGTAGGTATCATCAGTGTTCTGCATACAGGAAACTCCATTCTATCGTAAGATGGCTTTCCCATCAATACAAAGGAAATTAAATTTCAGAAGCAAAACATACAGTAATTTTTTATCGCATAGCTGACTGTTTTTCAATAGCATCATATGCTGAACGTGTGTGGACACTGCATGTATTCATATACAAGTATATATAAATATCATTTCTTTAAGTGGAAGCACGTGTATATTGTAGATGTCCATCGTGTATGCTTAGCAATGGGCGGCTTTGTATTGATATCAATGCAAACAAGCGATGAAAGCGTACGTGATTCGGTGATAATATAAATCACGAATGCCTAAATACATTATGATGTGTCATCCATGGCAAGTAAAAGTCATGCCGAATGTGATTTTTAACAGATGGATAAATTTTGATTGAACAAAACATGTATTGTATATACATGTATTATAAGTTTCATCCGCAGAATGAACATAGCTGTCGACTGTGGGTGTGGTTGAAACATGTAATAATACTGCCTGTATGTTGGATTCAATCCACAGTGTACGTTTTTAAAGTGAACTTATAGTTTCATATTACGTCTGATATGGTTTATAACGACAAAACCTCACTGTGTATACTGTGATCACTCGCAACTAGCTGTATTCATCGCTTGTTTTTTAAAGTCTGGTTTAGATCCCTGAAATACTATATCCTTCTTTCGGTAAGTTACTTTTTAATCAAAACACCCCGATGAATACCTCCTTGTTCCTGACCTATATCTTAAACTCTGTGGTCAACAGATCCGTCGCCATTGAAGGAATGAATAAACGTTTGTTTGGATAGCTTTGACTCGGTACATTGTGCCTACAGTACATGTACTTTGTATGACAAGATTGTAAGACATAAAAAAAGAATGGTTACATTATGTAAATCGTTAATGTTCTGCTGCTAAAATAGTTTTTGAGACCGAGATATCATTCATAATTAATCAAAATATCTAGAGACATATCAAGCAAAAGTAAATTGAATATAGAGGATGCATACATTGAACCTTAACAACCTATTTCCTAGCACTTGATTGACGATACCTCATTTCTGACCAAACTGTCGAACATTCGCACAGGTGGAGAAACCAACTGATTTTGTCTTTAGCCGGGACATGCGCATATTCCTATTCAATTCGTTCAGCATACCGTGTAATAGCAACAGTTGTTTTACCCGTTGTTAATATAATGTGACCGGATAGAAGGCTGTGCTGCGGCTTTCTTCGCAGTTGTTCTGTGTGTTAGCACTCTAAAGTCGGCATCAGCTCTGTGTTATAATAAGGAGGCAAATTCACACACATATACAACTGTACCACTTTCAGTACCTGCATACACTACACATGTGAAGGGTAATAAGGCCCTAACTTCAATTAAACCAAAATCAAATATTAAGGACTCAAATTGTGGATGCGCCTTAAAAGAGAAACAAAAGACACTGACGATTCATAATCAGACGATGGATATAGAGAAGCTTTGTCTATTTATAAATGTATTACTTCTTCAAGTTACAGGTGAGTTTTGAATAACACTTTTGCATTCAAATAAGGATGTATGTTCATGGTATTTGCTTTTATGTTTCCATGGTAATGTACGATACGCCGATACTGTTAGATAACTAGGGTCTGTCTTTTCGACTGTGTATAGCGTATTAATAATTCAGATATTAAATACGTATGTCATAGTTATAGAAAATATGAAATTGATTTGATAACTAAGGTAGAAAAATGTATGCGGAGTATTTAAACGGGAGCAGGATGCAGTCAGAATCTGACGCAAATTTGATTTAAAAAACAGAATTGGAATAGCAAGTCCAATCAATAGATGCGAATTGATTTAACTTGCTTTTCCATTATCAGATGAAAATGGAAATTTGATCGTTCAAGAGTGATCATGTATGTCCCGCCTGAGTTATATTTACATATATGAAAATACATTGAAAACAAATGACGTCAATCAAAATATAAAAAAAATATCCAAGAAGAAACGGAAATGGTTCGGAGTACTTTCTTTTTTGTTTTCTTCTTTAAATCTCGAGAACAGGAAAGTCTACTCTATAAGCATATAGAAAACTAAGTGGATGAAGTTAATAAGTTTTAAATTAGAAATAAAAAAATAAATAGAAAAAATGTGTTTACAATTTGATTACATCAAAATTGCCAATTATTTTTAACAATTGATGATTTCAGTAATAAAAAATATGTGATTGAAAACCCGATCAACCAAACATACGCAATCACTTGACAATTACAAAAACTAGCATGTGGAATGGTTTACGATAACCTGTTGTATTGTCCTTAGAATTACGTCCTGGAACTTCTAATTTTATCACAGGCTCGTGGAGTGAATCTTTGAATCTAAATACGTATGAATAACATCGATCTGAGCAACGCACATTTTTAAATTAAACTTTAACACGTTGCTATGCACGGGACACGTTGCCAGTGTAGTAGTTTGTATTCCTGAGCTGCATGTTGTCATGCTATTCATGAATGCTCCGATATTATATTACAAATCTGCAAGGACCAATTACCTAGAATATGTGCTAACCTGTGCCTAACAGTAACGCAATTGTCGCATGCTTATTATCAATTATACGCATAACGATATCTGAGCTAGGACTAACGGCACCGTACAAAGTGTTTTATTTCTTAGTCCTGCTCCATGGTTTTTTATAACCACCACATTTATTCCATTTCAATTAATCAGTTGCCACCGTCAAGCTTTTAAAGAAATTAAACTAAATAAGTGCATGTCCTCATTTTACATGAATATTCGATTTGTCTTCTCCTTTTCAACACTCTTTACGTTCGAGACGGTTAATGTGCATCTGTGTATTTATCATGTGCCCTTCACTCTCTTTACTGTTAATGTGATCAGTTGCGTTATCTCTTCCCTGTCCGTATTGTGGTTGTGATCAGTTGTGATTACTCCCCTGTTTGTACCGTATATGTTATCATCTGTGATTACTTTACTGTTTGTACCGTAGATGTGCTAAGCTTTGATTACTTCACTGTCTATACCCTAGATGGTATCAGCTATGATTATTTTCCTGTTTGTAGCGTATATGTTAGCATCTGTGATTATTTTCCTGCTTGTCCCGTAGATGTTATCAGTTGTGATTACTTCCCTTTTTGTACTGTAGATATGATAAGCTTTGATTACTTCACTGTCTATACCCTAGATGTTATCAGCTAGGGATATAATTAGATAATTAGATATAATTAGATATAATTAGGTTCCCCACTATCCTTTTTTGTTCATGTTTACTTTTGAAACTGATCAGTTAAACAAAATGGCCTACCGACACCCATCTTCGATTTTCCACATTGAAGGTTTGTTTGTACTATTTCTAAGGAATTACTTATTGGGCTCTTTCTCCACTTTGATATGTAGGTTGATCCCTCGTTGTGCATGTTAAATGAGACTGATCATAAAAACAAAATGGCTAAAGGAGAAACTTAACAGTTATGTCTCATATTGCAATTATCGATTCTATTTATTTTACATTAAGTACTGTACTTATATGTGAAATGACAAACTCACTTTGAAGGCTGGCTTTCATACACATCAGTATTAAGTTTAGATTAAAAGTTACCTCAGGGTGCATTTACTGTTCACATGACTCGATCAAACAGATGAGAGGAAAGAAGAGAAAAGATCGAACTGACAAAGAACTAATGAAGATGGTACAGTGGTGGGCGCCAAGATCCCTCTGGGATCTCTCGTTACCGTAGATATAATCAGTTGTGATAACTTCCATGTTTGTACCGTAGATTTTATCAGCTGTGATTACTTCCCTGTTTGTACTGCAGGTGTGATCAGCTGTGATTATTTCACTGCTTGTACCCTAGATATTATCAGCTGTGATTATTTTCCTGTTTGTACCGTAAATGTTATCAGCTGTGATTACTTCCCTGTTTGTACTGCAGGTGTTATCAGCTGTGATTATTTCACTGTTTGTACCCTAGATATTATCAGCTGTGATTGTTTTCCTGTTTGTACCGTAGATGTTATCAGCTGTGATTATTTCACTGTTCGTACCTTAGATGTTATCAGCTGTGATTATTTCCCTGTTTGTACTGTAGATGTTATCAGCTGTTATTACTTCACTGTTTGTACCCTAGATATGATCAGCTGTGATTATTTTACTGTTTGTACCGTAGATGTTATCAGCTAGGATTATTTCACTGTTTGTACCGTAGATGTTATCAGCTTTGATTATTTCACTGTTTGTCCGGTAGATGTTATCAGCTTTGATTATTTTCCTGTTTGTACCGTAAATGTTATCAGCTGTGATTACTTCCCTGTTTGGACTGCAGGTGTGGTCAGCTGTGATTATTTCATTGTTTGTACCCTAGATATTATCAGCTAGGATTATTTCACTGTTTGTACCGTAGATGTTATGAGCTTTGATTTCTTCCTTGTTTGTACCGTATATATGATCAGCAGTGATAACTTCACTGTTTCTACCCTAGATGTTATCAGCTGTGATTATTTTACTGTTTTTAGCCCACCATCATCTGATGGTGGGCTATTTAAATCACCCTGCTTCCGTGGTCCGTCGTCCGTCCTTTAACAGTTCTTGTTATCGGTATTGTTCATGAAGTGCCCGAGGGATGGTCCTCAAATTTTATATGTAGGTTCCCCTTGGTCTTTAGCTGTGCAGGGCAACTTTTAAGACTGATCGGATAAACAACATGTCCGACAGGCATGTCTTGGATTTTGATAATGAAAGTTTGTTGCGCTATTCCTCAAGATGTACCAGAGGGTTCTTTCTCAATTTTATACGTAGGTTCCCCTTGTTCCCTTTTTGTGCAGCAGTGCCTAAAATGGACGGTCTCCTGCTCGTCAATGGCGATTAAAGTCTTTCTCGTGTTAAATGCTGTGGAAATATTTCTTCCCAAAATTATTTGGGCCACCAATATGTCATTTGGGCCAGCGCTTCAAATTTTTTACTCGCCCCAAAAAAATATTTGAGCCAGCCAATGCGGGTTCCCCACTATCCTTTATTGTTCATGTTTACTTTTGAAACTGATCAGTTAAACAAAATGGCCTACCGACAGCCATCTTCGATTTTCGACATTGAAGGTTTGTTTGTACTATTTCTAAGGAATTACTTATTGGGCTCTTTCTCCACTTTGATATGTAGGTTGATCCCTCGTTGTGCATGTTAAATGAGACTGATCATAAAAACAAAATGGCTAAAGGGGGAACTAAACAGATATTTCTCATATTGCAATTATCGATTCTATTTCTTTCACATTTAGTTCTGTACTTATATGTGAAATGACAAACTCACTTTGAAGGCTGGCTTTCATACACATCAGTACTAAGTTTAGATCAAACGTTACCTCAAGGTGCATTTACTGTTCACATGACTCGATCAAACAGATTAGAGGAAAGAAAAGAAAAGATCGAACTGACAAAGAACTAATGAAGATGATACAACGGTGGGCGCCAAGATCCCTCTGGGATCTCTTGTTACCGTAGATATAATCAGTTGTGATAACTCCCATGTTTGTACCGTAGATGTTATCAGCTGTGATTACTTCCCTGTTTGTACTGCAGGTGTGATCAGCTGTGATTATTTCACTGTTTGTACCCTAGATATTATCAGCTGTGATTGTTTTCCTGTTTGTACCGTAGATGTTATCAGCTGTGATTATTTCACTGTTCGTACCTTAGATGTTATCAGCTGTGATTATTTCAATGTCTGTCCGGTAGATGTTATCAGATATGCTTATTTTCCTGTTTGTAACGTATATATGATTAGTTTTTGTATGTTACCGACAGTTTATTGTAGCGATAATGTTTCATGTATGGTACTGTGTCGCTACATATTACCGCTGATCAGGCCCCAGTTGGTTGGAGTTAACCATTGAATAGTGAAAAAGTCAACCAACTTTGTTCTAACGTTTAGCTAAGTTGATTCGATGAACCTTGTTGAGGTTCAGGGTTTCAATCCAAGTCTGCCCTCGTTGAATTTGTACTCTCAGAACAGAGTTTTTATGTATTTTGGTTTTTAAACATTTGTATAATCATCTTGATTTTTTTTTTTTTTTATAAAAGTTTTGCAAAGTGTATGTTTTTTCCAGAAAGCTATGGCCATAAGGGTAAATGCTGTTTCTAATTCATACATTCGTGCAGGGTGTTACTAGGATATTTAAGGAATGTCTCCCGGACAAAGGATAAGAACAGCTTAGAACGTTTTAGAATGAATTGTATTTAATATATCCATTCAAAAATTGATTGTTTTTCAACGCGGCGCTTACATATTCATCACGTATTTCACGATTTTCCTGATATGGTCCATAATCATATGTCATTAACACATCCCAATCCACTTTGTTTTCATAAATGCCCACCGATTCACGTATGTCACCCAATAATTGACGTCCAGATGACCAGGATGCTGTGTTACCGGATCATTAACTTGATGCTACGGTTACACTAGTCGCTCTGTGGTTCTCTCAAATACGACAAACTTTTTAATTTATTATCCTTGGTGTGTTATAGTATTTCAGATGATAAATAATTTGGAATATATAAATTTTCAATCCTTGAACGGATATCACACGGGCGTCAAATTTAAACGGTTCCTAATCAACGTATATGAATTAACAATGAATAGATGCAAAATATCGGTAAAAACGAACGTCTGCTCTTGGCGAGTTTCATGTACAACATGTGTGTTAGTCCCTTACCTGATGGTACATGTATGAAACATCTGGATTTGAAGAGTTGTAAGTAAAACACATCGATGTTTGATAAGTTGTAAGTACAATACTTTTGTAATGTATCAGTTGTAAGAACAGCACTTCTAAAAATGATCAGTGGTAAGCAAAACTCTTCGGTGATTGAGCAATTGTAAGTACAACCCTTTGTAATTGATCCTTGGTGATAACAACCCTTTTGTAATGGTTCCTTGGTGATAACAACCCTTTTGTAATGGATCCTTGGTGATAACAACCCTTTCGAAATTGATTCGTTGTAAGTAAAGCAGTTTTGTAATTGGTAAGTACAAAACATAAGTACTGTAATGTTATTGGCGAGATGCCAACAGTGCTATCTGGTTGATGTTGAAATCGATGCCCTGTTTATAGTCTGATATTATACATATGCAGCTTCTTAATCCGCCGATAGCATAGGAGATTTAAACAGATTACAGAGCAGGGCTGGATTCTTTGACAGTTTGAAATGTGGCCAAGATCTAGTTCTATCACAAAGCACAGATTCATCTATGCGATCTTTACTTTGAACATAAAAGGCGCATTTATGAATAGTTTTATGTTGATAACATGTTTGGTCTAGATTTAGTTGTGATTCCATTTGCTAAATGTAATCCTTATTTCCAACAGGCTTAATTATCCCTTCTTATGTCGGCTGGATCAGTGTGTCGAGTGATTGTTGATCAGGTGGTATGATATCCGACATGCTGAGAGGACAGATGTTAACAGCATCGTGTTACGTAATGGCTATTACTGAATTAAAAGTGAAGATTCAGGTCGAATGGGTATAAAATACTGTAGCAACGACTATATAAAAGGTTATATTGTAGTAAGCTTCAGTGGTTCAGCATAGCAACAATGTGGAAACACAGGAGTGGTTACTTTGTAGTGGCTTCATAATGGTTCAAATTCTAGGGATTACATAGGGGTTATATATACATTGTAGTAATTCCATAGTTAATACAACGTGGAAACACAGGAATTGTTACTTTGTAGTATTTTCATAGTGGTTACATTGTTGTGACTACAAAGGTGTTATTTTGTAGTGATGTCATAGTGCTAACATCATAGCTGTTACAAAAACGTTACATTGTAGTGAGTTAATGGTTACAATGTTAACGTGAGTTGTTACGTTGTAGTCACTACAGGGTGGTTATATTGTAGTGATGTAAAAGTGGTTACATTGGGGTTTTTGTGTGAAGGGCAAACGTCCTCGCAGTGGCTATATCCATATGGAAAGGAGAGTCTAGGAAAAGGAAAAAGTAGACAGGAAGACATGAATTAATATTGGTTACATCTTTAAAACTCAGGAGTGGTTACACTAGCGTTTAAAATTTTTAGTGGTTATATCGCACATAAATTGTATTTGTAATAGGTAGTGTTTTACGGCCCATCGAAAATTTGAGTCATTTAGGGACAAACAACGATATATTGTACATACTGCAAAGTTGTTTTGTGTCCCTGTAGAATCAAATAGTTTTGTTCAGTGTATTCTGCTTACGGGACATTGGAGTAATCAAAGTATATCTGGTGCTTTAATTGCAACAATGGATATCTATACATTCATTTTCAGCTCACCTGCCCGAGGGGCAAAAGAGCTTATGCCATGGCGCAGCGACCTTCGGTCGTCCGTCCGTCCGTCCGTCAACTTTTCCTTTAAAACGCTACTCGTCCTGGACGGCCCAGTAGATTTCGACTTAATTTGGTCTTGGGCATACTTAGGACAATGGGCCTCAATTTTGTAAATAAGGTAGGTGTGGACTTCCTGGGGGTACAGGGGCTGGGCTCAATAGGGGAAATTGAGGTAAAACCTTTCAAATCTTTTTTCTATCGTAGGGATAAAGGGATTTTATCCTAATTTGGTCTGCAGCAACGATCCTTGGGCCAAAGGGGTCTCATTTGTAAAAATAGTCCTCCTAGGGGCAGAGTTGCGGGGCGCGATAGGGGAAATAGAGGTAAAAATCTTTTAATCCTTCTTCTTTAATTTGAATTACGGGATTTTATCTAATTTGGTTTGGTGCAACCTTGGGCCAAGGGGACTCAATTTTGTATACACGGGGAGTGTGGCCCATCTGGGGGCAGAGAGGTGGGCCATATAGGGGAAATAAAGGTAAACCTTTAAAATCCTTCTTCTACCATAAGGATGAAGGAATTTCATCCCAATTTTGTCTGGAGCATCTTCGGGCCAAAAGGACTCGAATTTGTATAAACAGTGGATTTGGACCCCCTGAGGAGAGAGTTGCGGGGCCCAATAGGGGAAATAGAGGTAAATACCTTTGGGATCCTTCTTCTACCAAAGGATTTAAGGGATTTTTTCCCAATTTAACCTGGTGCATCCTTGGGCAAATGGGATTAAATTTTGTATGAACGAAAGATGAGGTCCCTCTGGGTAATGAGAGTTGCGGGGCAAAATAGGGAAATTCGAAGTTTAAATCTTTAAAATCTTTCTTCTTCTGTACCATTGGAATATGAATAATTTCCCATGGTTGCTTTATTATCCAGGAGAGCGATACAGGCCCTCTGTGCCTCTTGTTATCACTTGTAAGTACATTGTACAACATATTATCTTCAGCAGATTTTTTCTATACAGTAGCAAGAAGTAACATCGGCCGTTGCGTGGATGTTTACTCCAGAACAAGCAAATATCAAACATTATATTAATCATATCGGTAGAACACTAGCGTGAGAACATTTTAGGACACATGAATGGTAGTTTTGTCCTTTAAATAAAAGGCATGAGACCTTGCTTGCTCGGTATTTTGCGGCTACGCAACGGCTACTTATAAAGTCAAAGAAAGTGGAAACTGTAAAGGGCCGAATGACTGTGCAATACCAATGAATTGTCATTTTAAAATACATACTGTATTAGTTTATCGTGTGTTATATGCAAAACGTGAAAACATGTCTGTTTGTTTGGGGTTTCACAAGGAAACGGGTGCCTAGGGAGACACCATCGATGTGAAGCGCGGATAAAAGATAATAACAAAGACTCAAAGTGTGTGTGTGTGTTCAGTTTTGTGTTGTAGCGTGTTGTTTTACATCTTACAGAATCATTGTTGTTCGAATTTAAAATGATTAGGGGAGGGGGAGGGCTACTTGGGTACAAATAGCAAACCCTACACTTTACATGTTTCAATGCTAACGTTCAGGAACTGCGAAAGCTCACAATCAAAATAACTGTCCAATTTATGAAAATATCTGCTATATATGAGAATACTCAAAGTCAAAATCTTAGTGGAACTCTTCTTCGCGAGAGGTGCAGTGGCGCCCTTTACCTTAACACACTGTCTTATGTTTTACTTTAGAAACGATACTCTATATATTTTAAACACCTCTATTTATAAATAAATGTAAAACAGGAAGTAGTCAACACACAAGACCAAAATCAGAAGTGAAAACTAAAGACAGCATGAATCCCAACACGTCCTTAAATGACCTTAGTTGTTTATGGGACACTAAACATCATAACCAAAACAAAAAGTATTAGACGGTGAAATCAGCATTTGTACACGCCGTGAAACATATTTGTTTACATGCAACATACAACATGCAACAGTTCATGGTTTAAATACAGTGTTCGAAACAATGTTATTTACTGAACTTTCATACAAATCATTATTTGCATCACGTACACAACATCATGTTTTGAGTGATACTCTTGTTCAAACTAAGGTTCGCTATATTTCGTTACCAAGAGTTAGATGTTGAACACAGCCGTGTGGTTATTGTGTGAGTATGTCAACATGGCGGAATTCCCTCCACTAGGGTGTCTCAGATAAGGGTGATTTAAGTATCGATTGGTCCACTATATTAATGTTACCATATGGCAGTGAATCTTACACTGAATACATTTCGCTTGGAAAGTGAAGATAAGAACTTCGACGTCCTTTCCAGTTCAAATATTGCTGCCGTACAAAACACTTTATCATTTGTGGGCTGACTTGTATAAATTGTGTTTTTGTCTGTGTTAGTGTATTCCGTCTTTGCGTATTGCAGAGGTATCTGCTCTTGTGAGCAGGCATTGATTGTTACGTCATGCTTTTTTGAGAGAAACGTCATCAATTTTTGAGAAAATGACGTTATTTTCTCACACAAACCAATGACGTAACAATCAATACCTGCTCACAAGAGAAGATAACTCTGCAAAATGCAAAGACGGAATATAGAAACAGCCTCCATTTCTAAAACCTCAAATCTACCTGGTGTAGACAGTGTAAAGTTTCACGTTCACACTCGAATCTTACATTTTTAAGGTTTGAGTTACTCAATATAACTCACTTAAACACGAGCTGTAGAACGGAAAGTGCAAGTTGACCTGTTTAGTGTGACTATTAGTAAACAATTTAGTTTGTACTGTCTTTGCTTTAGAACTACATACGTCAATTACTATTACAATGGTCTTGGGGACAATTCGTCCTAATAGTGTTGTATTCAAGAGTGTTGTAAGGAGAAACAATGCTGAGAGAATCAAGTGTTCAAAATACCTATAGTAACACATAAAGCTTAAAATCCGTTTGCAAGCGTATATAACTATTGCTAAAACGAAGAGCTAATTGTTCTCTCAAGCATGTGTAGGCTTTGTGTGTTTGTTTATGGTTTGTTGATATAATTAAACCGTTGTGACCATTACACGGTAATACAACATAGCAGTAGGCGGCAACGAGGCAAATACAGATAGAAAGCTGTAGACAAGAGAAGAAAAGATATATACTGTTTAGGGGCCTCCCACGCCACGCCATTATTTCGTAGGGATTATCATTTCTTTTGAGCGGAACAATGGCGGTGTAAATGTGATTTGGGGATTCCCTATATCATTATACAATGTAGTGAAGTTCAATTTTCACATTTTCAGCTTCGGTATATTTCCCTTGAGTGACTTACATTCGATGAATGGTTTCGATAAGCCATTGATGAGGGTGATATATGTTTAATAAATATCTGCTGTTTATTTTGATCGAAGTTGGTTGCGTTTTCTATCAACATATTCGGAAAGAGAATACTGAATGTCTTTTTTCCACAATATAAATGAAAATTTGGCGGTAATACAAACATAACGAAGACATTTGAGTGTTAGTATTGACTTGTGCTCTGTAGTTTATCACGTGTGCAGTAATATAAGACACCAACTATCATCAATAGCTAATTACATGATTTTCAGTTATTTCAATTATATCGACTATCCCACAAATTATACCTGTACATTACCCCCACAAAACCACATCATGTTAACAGTGTTCAATATTAAATCGTATCATATATGGACGGTACATGTTACACGAACATTTAAGAATTCATAATAAATAATATATTCGCTACATCCTATACATGAAACTGTATAAACAAGCTGTCATAAATTCACCAGGTCATATTACATGTAATACCGTTTAATCAGTAAACTACATCATTTAATCACTGTATCATATTTATACACTATCACATTTTCCCTGTATCAGATATAAATCATAACAAGATATCCAGATGTTTTTGTAGATATACATTTTTTTCAATTATTAAATTTCATCCATCTCATAAAAACCTCTTATTCCCAAAAAAATACATACATGGTTTTTTTTTTATGTTTAATATCATGATTAAACTTCAACTGGTAATGCATTACAGATGAGGCGCCTCTCCAGGGTTCCATCGGGCCACGGTTATATTATACGGGCCGATACATAACATTCCGTTATGAATCTTTTTTTCCAATTATCTTTGGTTTTTGGTCATATGCGGGTTTTATACGAAAATCAAATAATAATAAGTTACCTGGTTGTGTTTAATTGTATTATAGCACAATCACCACAAAATGCATTAGAACCTGATGTGTCAGATTTATTAAACGAGAAATCGAGATAATGGCTTGGTGTGACCTTGGGACCTATGAAATCCAGACAAATCATCTCTCTATGAATTTTATTCAAGCCTTTTGTTAAGCGATTGTAGTATTATTTCTCATATAACATCAAGTGATCAAGTTGATATTATTCAAATGCGTACAGCGCATAATTGTAATGCAATACTCGCTTTAATGTCTTTAAGAAACATTTGTTTTAATTCAAGTCTCCTTGCATACTCAAACATATATATACATGTATACATGTAGGTCATTTTTGTATATGATGGTGTGATTTATTCTAGTTATACAATTCACGGGAATGTAGGTCGCCCCTTATCTATATTTGAGTGTAAAACGTGATTGTACTGGTACAGGCCCATGTAGTGTCCATGATGAGGTTAGAATAGACGATCCGTAACTTTATCATAATTACCTACAGCGACTGGGAACACACTGCGGAAACATGTCTGATTGAACGGGCACCTGTCTTATAAAAATGTCAAGTCTTCAAAGAACATAATTCGAGTTGGTTCGCTCTCTTAATTTAAATGGTCCATAGCATCATCATAACAAGGCGAATAGGTCACAAACACACGCAGATCGGGTTGTGTTTGTATAAAACCAGACCAGGAGAGTGAGTAGGGGATCCATCATACTCTGTTGTACACTGGCCACCGTCGTAATTACACAACATTAAAAACATATATCAGATATATTGTTTATGCTTGCTTGTAGATACGGTGAACGAGATGTCGATGTAGGTTATAGTTAAGTAGGGCATGGGTGTCTGTGTAGTGTATACTACTAACAATCCAATCAGTCCGTTAATATTTCAATACGTTTAATACTGAAAAGAAAACCATACATATTGTGCCGTTTCTTTTTTCATTATGGAGTTAATTTAAGTGTATAAAAAATCACTACGAAAGCAGGTCAATCCGTGGATTTAAAGTTACAATTTAATACAGGAGATATAAAAGACATTTATATGATATTTAATTCAGTAAGCTGTTGGCATTTCTGTTATCACAAAAGCCTTTATTTTGTTGATATGTCGTTTAGTAAATTATAAACAAGAGGCCCAGAGGGCCTGTATCGCTAACCTGAATATGTTTTAAATAATTGGTAAGAAGTAGCACTCCATGGTAGGTGCTGTAAGTACTTGGATATAGCGAGAACAAACTTCAAACAGAGCCCAGCCCCGCCCCTCAGCCCCTACGGGGGCCAGAACCACGGTTTATACAAAATTGGTTCCCCTTCACCCAAGGATGCTTCAGACCAAATATTGAACAAATCCTTTCATTCCTACAGAAGAAGGATTTCAAAGAATTTACTATATTTCCCCTATTGGGCCCCGCCCCTCAGCCCCCATGGGGGGGGGGGGGGGGGGGGGGCAGACCCACCGTTTATACAAAATTGAGTCCCATTAGCCCAAGGATGCTCCAGACTAAATTACGATAAAATCCCTTAATCTCCTATGGTTGCAGGATTTTAAAGGTTTTACCTCTATTTCCCATATTGGGCCCCGCCCCTCAGCCCCCACACCCAGCGTTTATACATAATTGAGTTCCCTTGGTCTAAGGATGCTACAGACCAAATTTAGTCAAAATCTACTGGGCCGATCAGGACAAGTAGCGTTTTAAAGGAAAAGTTGACGGACGGACGGACGGAAGACGGACGACGGACGCTGCGGTATGGCAGTATAAGCTCACAATGGTCCTTCGGACCGGGTGAGCTAAAAAAAAAACTGTATTTAGTTCGTTATCATCAGTTTACTGTGTGAATAATAACCTCGGAACTGATATGAGCCTTCTAAATATGCCAAACAACCAGTAATGAAGATAGTATCGATGACGCGTTTGTTTTATTTTTATTTTTCAGATTTTCATATATTCGTTAATGATAAAGATCATTTCGTCAACTTGATCAACTGCCTTCTTTCTCACTTCACGCTCTTTACTTTCGGTTATATATACCTGGGCACCTAGCTTTTGTGGGTATGTTAAACCCATATGTGTACAAATAGTTCTTTCTAACTGACCGAGCATCTTTAAACATCTACTAGTATGTTATTGAAAATATCATATTGAATGAAATATAAAAACCTGTACTATCGTTTCCACTAGTCACAACGTCAGGATCTGAAGTAAAACCACATTTTAAACTTGTATCAGAAGATTACTGGACCAACACTCTTTCTTGTATTCCTATCGCAGAACCATCTGTTACATAGTGTTGAGTCGTGCATGTTTGTTATTTCGAGTGCGAACCTTCCCTTTCTGGATAATTATTTCCCTTTCTCGCCCACCTATGATACACTGCATGTCGGTTCGACAATCACATGTTTGTTTAAAATATAGCGATTTCCTTCATAGAATTTGAATGCTGACATTTTTTTTTTTTATTAAACCGTGTTTCAAGTGATGAAGACTACGAGCTATATCCCTCGAGAAACACATCTCCTTGTACTTTGTTAGGGTCTCCTTTTAGATATTGCTTAAAAAAAGATTTTTTTGTTGTACCTGCTGCCCCCAATTGCATGATCGTAAGAGGCGACTAGATTTGGGATCTTATCTTTTCTGTTCTTTCTAAACAACTTTCTTCTTCCTAATGTCACCCCTGACAATGCCTTACTTTTGGCCTTTAGTTGAGCGTTCGCCCCTGTGAGTAAGGTTTTGGGTTCTGTCCCCTGGCCGAGACAAACCAGAGTCTCTAAAAATGGTAGTTTCTACTTCTGCTTCGCGCTCAGCATTTTTGGACTGGTTCGCCCGTTGTCAGTATAATGTGACCGGGTGAGGTGTTCTGCTGGAAGTCTTCGGCAGTATGTTTCAGTGAGGTAGCACTATAAAGTCGCCATCAGTTCCGCGCTATCACAAAGAGACAAACACGAATATACCGCAGCCTCCCAAAACACAGGCATACACTACATGCATGCATCTCGCAAACAGGGGGACCATACTTAAGTGACCATAGCTGTTGATAGGCCGTTAAACAATACAAACCAAACCATATCAAACCTAGCTCCATTGGTTATGAGTTCGTGATAGCAGGGCTTTAACGTTTTCGCACTTAAGTAATTTCTTTTTTCTTATACAAGAACCGTTGCATTTGTATAGTTTTATAGAAAATCTCACTAACGAATGGTTTATTTTACAGTACGCATTTAAATGGAGCAATGCTTTTTATCTGTTCCTCGATATGAGACGAATCATGACTGACGGCCGTTCATTATCCCGGTGTGACTGATATGCGGTAACACGCGTATCAGTGATACATGATCCAATGAGTTCATGTTTGCATCCTCTGATACTCGCTAGGACATTTATCACGTTGTGTGGATACATTTTACATTAAATCGAGTATTAAGATCTATAATTGCTAATTTACCTTACACAGCGCATGTAGGTGTAGTTACGTGCCATCATTCATACCCCTGTAGGTAAATAGGGACCTCGGCGAATGGTTCGCCAGCAAATACGACGTGTACGTGTAATTCAGTAGAAAAATTGATTTGTTAGTGTGGTTGGGGTCGTGTTGTCTCTGTAAATAACGCTAGCTGTCAGTCGTAATGGTTACGTAACGCACTATACGTGATCCGTGTAAATCAGAACCTGCCGTACAGACACACACCTCTGACAGTCCCAATGGCATTGCTTGTATCTGACGCTGAAGTGATGCCTGTAATTGCATCTGCTGTGTTAAATGAAGGATAAATATACCAACAACACCATGGCGCGTAATTTCAACTGTTTCGAATACCGAGGGAGACATTCTAGAGTCTTTGAATTAAGATTAAAAATCAATTCAGTATCTACTCATATTAATATCCGTCGGGGATGAATTATTTTATATCAATTATTTTTTTAATCATCACAATAAAATAAGATCTAATTCATACGTGGGGTAGGGTAGATTTAATTGTTTTTTGATGTAGGACTCGGGGAGTATTGGCTGATTCTACATGAACATGCCGTGATTGGGGAGACATCCTGCAATACCATACATTGACGCGTTCATAAACAAACACACGGTAATCACATTAACAGTTCATATAGTGACATCAGTATTCAATTGACTTGATATGACGTAAAAATAAATCTGTGTGTTTGTACAAAATATTTATTAGAATTGTTCATTTTGCATAAAATGTAGCCAATATGAAAGTCCCCTTTGGATTGTGTGGTTTTACGTGATCGCTACAGCCATGGACCTATAAAGACGGGGGCTTAGAGAGACACCACCGACAGAAACGAGTCGGGAAGAAAAACACAGAAGAGAGATATAGATTCAATATTTTGGAAATAGAGGCAGCATATCTTCAATGTACACTTAATTTACAGAAGACCCTGAAGAAAACCGCCGATTTCCTCAATGAAATCTATTACGAGGTACACACAGGAGTAACAGAATACAGCTCGTGCTTTACTGATATTGACCTCTATACAAAATTAATTTACTTGCTTTTCTTGTGTGTAGAGTCTCTTTAGAGTGTCTTTTTCGAGCTTCAGTTAAAATGACCTTTTTGTGTCGAGGAGCCTCAAAGCTTTAACAACAAAAAACGTAATAAAATATTTCCAATGCGCATTAAGGTGACCCAAGTCCTTCATTATTTTAAAAGCTGAACGTCAAACAAGAGGCAGACTTGTTTTGACGATTCTAGTTGGACTTGGTTAGGGACAGACCCCCAAAACCTTATTCGCTTGTGGAAACTCTTAATGCTATTGCGGAAAGCGAGGTATTTCCAAATAAGGTATATGAAAACTAAAGCCGGCAGAAAATACAGAAAACAATGTTTATATAATGTCGCAATATGTGCAGCAAATATATCATTGCTGTTTTCGTGTCCTTGAGAAGAGGGCACACTCTCCAGTAATGCGATGACGTTAAATCATAAATAATAGACTCAGTTTGGAGAATTAACCTGCTGCTCTTTTGTTGGACAAGAACAAAGTTTCTTTAGAATTATCAATACATCATTAACGACCCATCAACAGGGGAGATGTCTTTGGGCTAATAAATGGCCGATATAACCATGAGAAAGAAAATAACATCTAACAAACGAAACGGCAAAGGACTTGCGTCAACCTGATTATCAAAAATCAAAATGATTATATACATCTTTTGAAACATACAGACATCTTTCAGGAAGCCTAGAAATACAGATACTATCTTTGGAGAAACTGTTGATAACTTTATGTTGCTGGTTGTAAATGTTGGAGAAAAATACCAATTAAGCTTTGAATGTATTGTTTTGAAACAAAAAATGAAGACAACTAAGTATTGTTAGAAATAGATGTTGTCGGCTACTTAGATGTTCTTCGGAGAAAATGCCAAAAATAAATAGTTTTTTTTAGATGTAGACATTCGAGGATTGAACTGCTGAAAACGAAATGTTGTTGGATGTACACATTGTTGTCTACATACTTAGGGGAAATGCTTAAACTTACTGGGCTTTATTTAGATGTGTAAGTTTAAGGATGGATATGCCGACAACTACGTTCAATATAGATAGACCAAGGCAAATATCTAACTGTGTCAACGTATATTTAGAACTCGAAGACAGCTTAAAAGTATTAATCCTAACAGACTGCTGAATCGAGTGACAACGGGCGTACTATCACCGTTGATCTCGAAATTCCATTAAGAAAATGTCTTTTTAGTTCTTACATGGTTTTCCGCATGTAAAAAAGTCAATATACTTTCCTCACTTGTCGAGTGCGGGGTAAGATTAGCGGTTCAGCACCAGACGCCGGCTTGAAGTTGAGGGTCTGCTTGTCTTGTTTGGTCAAATCCAAATGGCGATTTCTGTGTTACCTTCAATGAGTCACATTGAATTGTCTGTGACGAGACATAACTTGTCTGCAATGACTTCAGATACGATAAAGTGGTAAACATAAGAAGTTACAGAACACGTAAAAATGGTATAGGAAAATAGATTTATCATAATACTTTCTGTCACGTGGTTAAGTTGCTCGATAAAGAAAACAGATATGAAAGTAACCTGATAGAGAAAACATCACCAACAATGCTGTTTAGCCCACCGATTCGTAAATCAACAACAATGACATATATCGATGGCAATGAAAAAAAAGTATATCAAAAATGAAGAAAAACATTCTGTTGTCAATCGCAACAGTCAGGGTCATTTTAGCGCGCGGGTCCAGAGACACCGACGAAAAGAAAAAGAAGAGAGGAAAACAGAGCAGGTAGGAAAGATTTGAAAACAAAATGTGTTGCAATGGGTGCAGCAGATTTAGTTAGATTAATGCAATGTCCCGTCTAGAACACACAGAAGTAAACTGCTTAAGAAGTGGATGGGTGGGCACATTAGTCTGCTTTTACAATCCACAGGCCACATCAGTATACTGCAGTTCTGTTCCTGGTTGCTCCATTGTCCCCGAAACAGAAGTTCAGACAATGTTTATTTAGTACAAATAGTATTCAGATTACAAAGTACATGCATATCAAGATCAGGCAGAGTGTTTTAAATTCAGGCGGATTATGATTAGATTCGACAGACTATCTTTAATTGAGGCCGACTACCTTTGGTTGAGACAGACTATATTTCGATCAGATAGTCGATGTTTAGGTAGTCAGTTACGTTTTTTTGTTTATTTTTAATGCCTATAAATTGTACTTTTGCTACATCCAATACACAAGATCATAGTATTGTTTTGTTTTATGTCCCATCGAAGATTAAAGACATTCGTGACCAAAACATATTAACAAACTTACTTCAACAAAAAATCCATCTAACTAATCGACCCACTACCAACATTACCTTCAAAGTGAAAGAATGTGAACATCCGTAAGGAACGCGTCGTGGAGATGTTTTCACACTATGAACGGGATTTTCTGCTGACAAATCTTTTTCTCGCCAGAGATAATGATGTTCTGATATTACTAAATAAATCACAATCCTTACTTTTTATCCCCCGCTTTCACCGAAACGGGGGATATTAATTTGGGTTTGTCCGTCTGTCAGCGCGTCTGTCTGTCACGCTTTGTTTCTGTGCAATTACTACAACAAATATTAACCGATTTTCTTCAAACTTGGTCACAGGGTTAAATGCCTTAAGGGCTCGGCGATTTCCGATGACCACTTTCAGCTGACTTTATTTGCCGGAGTTGTGGCCCCTTGAATAACGAAAAACGTCATTATCTGCCGCGCTTCGTTTCCGTGCAATAACTACAACAAATGTTAACCGATTTCCTTTAAACTCGGTCAAAGGGTTAAATGCCTTAAGAGCTCCACCAAGTGTGATGACCATTTTCAGCGGACACCATTTGGCGGAGTTATGGCCCCTTGAATAACGAAAAACGTCATTATCTGCAGTTTCCGCTTCACAACTCTAGCAATTATTAGCCAAATTCCGTCAAATTTGATAACAATGTTTGTGTTCCTGTCTTTCCACCCATCTCGGGAACTCTTTGGTTTTCGTGTCATAATTGCTGTAGATGTTGTTCAGATGTTTCAACCTACTTGCGTATGCACATCCGACTCATGCCAAGTTTACCAACCGATGTGATTTGTGCAAATATACGGATAATCAATGAGGTATAGGACTTTTTTTCTTGAAGTTTCAAGCTATACATTATGTCTGAACAGCACGATACTCACATGTTTAAACCTAATCTCAGTAATATTAACCTACAATATATCCTGCAAGCGGGGGATACAAATTTTACCAATTTGCTTGTTTATATATTGTTGAAGTCTTGACGGAACTCCCAAAAAACAGTGAATACTTATTTTCTGACCTAAATATTGAGAAATGTGTCACATATAGAAATATAAAAAGCCTTGGTATATTGGAAACCCCACGTTTACATGGTTAGCACGCTTGCTTAACTTCCCTTTCCGAATTTTCCATTTATATTGAAAGTAGTATATTGCCTACATACCCGTAGGGCATTGCTAACATGGATTCATCTGACTTAGCAGGATAATAATTATAGATGGCAGGCATCATCTGTTCTAAATGTTAACACATGAAGCAGGCATCGTTTTCCCTGTGGACAAAACTGTCAGTTAAATGTAAGGAAATATTTGTGAATTTTCTTTAAATTATACCGATTTAATTACAGTGACATAGTAGACGTCTATCGGTTGTTTGATTCGTCTTTTCTGCAGCCAGTAAGCATTAAACGACCTACTGTCTTATGTATTGAGGAGAAAGATTCCTGGTGTACGATCAAGCACTTTAAGTCATATATCTTTCGATGCCGTGATTAGAATAACAGTATCTAGATACCCTACAGGAACACTAACAACAACGTGCTTATTTTCGACCATACCCTGTATGGTTTAAGATATCATTTGCAAACTACCAGCCTCTATGTGATCAACCCAAAAGTGTGTCAATTTACACAGAATAAAGAATTAATTGTTTCGTCTTTAACCTCATGTACATATTATTGCGAAACAAGCTTTCGAGACTTGGTCAATCACATTGTCATGTCACATGTCCGATTATAAACACTGTCATGTGACAAGACAAATCATATGTATATGATCATGTTACAGGATATGTGTAATCTGTCAATGAGATTGTAATAAAACCAAATTGATATCCAGCCTGCATTGCAATACACAAGATATATTTTTCTTCGCTTTCTCTTCTCGGCGGCATCCTCTTCGTATGACTCTGGGTGGTTATAACGTTATAAGCCCGTGGCGTATGCTATTTAATTTCCAACAGTCGAATGCGTACGTGCATTGCAACATGTATTGCGTATAACATTAGCATGCCCTACATTGTGAAATAGACACCAAATTTGCTTTGTATTCATATGACGTTATATTGTTTACACCGTCCGTGATTCCTTTTTTCGCCCTAGTGGACATGTCATCCTTATGTGTGAGTTTCAACGGGTATGCTCATTTTACCTTAATTTTCTCTAGTTATTGTTTGCGAGAGATTCTTCTCTTGTGAAATCACCAGGAGGTTCACTCGGAAGTTGAAAACAGTTTCGTTATAATGTAACTACTGTCAGATAAAATGTAAACATTAAACAGTAATTCCCGTCCCTCGAGTGCAGACGTTCGAAGCAGGTTTTGTTAAAAATATGTGCAAACTTTTCTAAATCAATGTAAATGCACACAGTTGAAACATATTTAGTTTTCATCGCGCCATCAATAAGTCAAAATATGTACCAACTGTAGACCGTGCCAAAATTGTGTTTTACCATTTGAGTGTTTGATAGGAAACGTTGATAAAGTGTGTCGCTAAGCCAAACATTTTTGTTCTTATCATTCACTTTCGGCACCGATTGGTTTTTACCGAGATCGAACAAATCTCTCACAGATCCTAGGATTCTTAAGTTTTTCTCGATTTAATCAGTGTAAAAAGCTAGCATTAGTATACTTCGATAAGTAGATTACGATCGACTTTTAAACGACCTGACACCTTGGACTAAATCGTTCTCTCAGAGCGTCACTGGTCTGCGATTTGTCACAGGCTATTTCGGAACACTGAGTTATCCAGCCGTTATCCTGTTTAGTTTTAGTTTGGTTTTAACTGGTTATTTGAATTAAACGACAAGCCTCCAAGTGTTTAATGTGTGCTGGAGTCGGTATGATGGCAGATTTGCATAGTATGTCAGTAAAAACATTTACAATAATACTTGTTATAAGATTGCATTTGGCATCAGACAAATTTTTTTTTTTTTCATAAAAAAAAGTCTTATTTAACACTGTCATCTCTTCACAATTATGGACTATCTAATACTTATTGTTCTGTTCCAAAACATACAATATAAGTCACCATAGCCATTTTTGATTTTCGAATTGACGTTTGTCTTTTACATTTTCGTTTGCTTGATGTCAATGTCATTTTATTTAGTGACCTCTTTGTTAACAGGCCGTTTAACACAATAACAATTATAACGATGTGTTTGCCTCTTCCGTGGATCTGTTGCTAAATTTAAGAGTACAACCTCACTTGAATATCATGTCGAAGGAACCTTGCACTGTTTGCCATTCGAGTTCATCATACTGACAATGGGGTTGGTACCTCTGTACACGCTTTACATATTTACTACAACTTACAGATGAAATCGATGAATCGCTAAAATATGGATTCCAAACAAATTATAGTTAAAAGTAGAGATCTACCTTAGATGTGCTACGATGTCAATAAGTCAATTACAAGACGTAAGAAATTGTATCACGAGGAAAAGCGAAAATACGGTCAAAGATATTGGCTAATTTAAACGTACGTTATAATAAATGTGCAAATACGAAAAGGCAGTCAAAATAATGTATCATAATGAAATAACCTCCAAACTGGCAGATTCTAATCGTAACAAATCGCTCTAGAGATGCCCATAACTTCATTAAGGTAGACACAGAAAAATTCAAAGGAAATAACGAAATTGCTATTATACTAGATATTCCACGATGAACAATTCGGCTTCCTCAAGTAAATTTAGACTTGCACACTGATGAAAAATCTCACACTCTACCAATTCAATACAAGGGCTCTTTGTTAGAGAGTATCTCAATATTTCCTCACACACAATTTCATTTCCAGACGGCTCAAAGGTTGAAGAGGAAATTGTAGCAACATGTGTTGTCGACAACATATCTTCTTCCTGCCGTTTATCCAATAATGCCACTACTTAACAGCTGAACAACTGCAGCTTGTATTGCTTTAGAAATTGAAAAGGACAAAATCAAAAAAGCAATAATCTGCTCTGACTCGTTATCGCTGCTACAAAATGTTAAAAATTGGAACATGAACAACATTTTTCGTTCAAAGTATTGGCCTTCGTATTTACAGGATTTGAATGTTCTGCAACCTGATCATGTCGGAATATGCCAAGGTAGCTCTAAACCTACATCAAAAAGATATTAAACTGCATTTTAGGTTTAAACACTATCTATGGCGAATTTTAATTAAACTAATAAAATAATTAGTAAAAGAAAAGTTATGGAAATATGAATTAAAAATAAATTCAATCTAATATAGGCCCTTGTGCAACAAGTAAGGCAGGACGAAGATAGTTCCCGTGTTACACCCGACAACCTTACTTTTATTAATTACTGTTACAAATGAATATAACAAGGAACGATGCAACAGATATCTTAGGCAGCATGGGTTGATATTATTAGTTCAGAAATCATTCACCAACATACCGTGATATAGCAAATGAAGTAGGCAAAGCCGTAGATTGAAGCAAATAAATCCAGGTAATTTTCTGTGACATAAACAACTTTTACGATCGAATCTTGCATCAATATTTTAACCCTCAAACTATTATAATGAATTCGACATTTCTGGTGACTTGTTAAAACAGCGTAAAGCCTAACTAAACATTATAAAGCAAATTTTGTTTTGATAATGCCCCAGTGCTCAATCATCGGCGCTCTTTTATTTCGATATATATCAATGACATTGCTTCTAATATTTATTAAATATGAAATGTTTTGCCGATCTTATGGCATTTTACAAAGAGGCTGAAACACGTAGTTCACATACATAAATTATGTACCACTTCACTGTCAGACCCGGGAAAATCGCGTTTAGTCACGACGGTGGCTTGTAGATTTCAATCAAAACAAAAGTGAAAAATCACCCTTACTCCCTCTTAAGAAATGGACAAAATTCCATTACTTATTATCCTTTCAATACTTTAGATCATGGTAATTACTTCATTGCTAAATCCTCCTTTATTTCATTATAATATGATTTTGTTAATTTCAGTTAATTTTCTCTTATAAGATATATTTATCAGAGCCTTTTTGTGTATTATTATAGGGATTTTGGAAAAATTGCCAAATAATCAGACAATTAAATATATAATTTATATAATTTAAGGGATGCGGATGTTGTTTTAATTATTTAATTATTTAATGTGCATTTGGCATAAATAACACGAGAATTAAAACCTCTCGTACCTAAGTTCAGTGTAGATATGGTAACCAGTACAGTTTAGGTTTAATTGTTTGAAGCATCCACGAAGAACATATATTTATGGGAGTGCATTCATTACCTTGTTACATTGTACGTGGATTGTCACGCGAAACGTCTTCTAAGGTGTGTTATAGTGATATTTATGCTTAGCATTAAAGTGCCATTATCGAATTGAAGGTGACAAAAGACTATCTAACTAACCTTTCTCAAGGACAGAGTATCTTTACTTTTGCGGCAAATGTCTTCGAACCTTGCCCCACATATGATGCAGCGTGTTGTAAAGTGACCAGCAGTTGGCGTTAAAACTGCTGAAAATAAAAACAAGTGCACATACATGCATTTACAAATATAACGCATCGAGATGTGTGTTCAAGTTAGCATCAATTACCTAATATAGCAAGGAAGCGGTATAAAAAATATTTGCTTACACAGCCATACCAGTTTTTGTAGTACAAACAGTCTAAAAAATTGAGGAAGTATACGTTTTGTCTCTTCGACGTTGTGCAACAACAACACAATAGAAAAGGTTTCAAAAGCCAAGCCAGCAAAAGTAAATGAACTTAGTGCCGCACAAATACCTAGGATTTATAGATTATCACTGTATTTTCAGTGTTTGTAGTGAGAACAATTTTCTCATCGTGAGCACGTGGATAAAATCGAGAGGCCACCGCAGGTGGACTCGACATTTGATCAACGTGCGAGGGATGAGAAAATTGTTCGAATGACAAACACTGGAAATACTGTATGATAAACTATATATCATCTATATACTACTACCTTATATATTTCTACATTTAATAAACTCAACTAAACACCATGTTTTCCAAATGACTCAATGGTCAATGATCGCTTTTGACAAACGTAAATAAATAAATAAAAGTTTTGCGCGGAGGAATACAGTGAACCTTAAAACTACGTAGAATAAATATTTTTTAAACAATCCTATCGTCATTGGCTTTCTATATGCACATTTACACCTGAAATGGTGTTGTTAGTTATATAGCTAATCCTGTTTAGAACCGACGCATGGCATTTCAGAAAGATATATCTAGACATGTTCAGTATTGGCACATGTCATTTCATAGTGATATATTAAATCCTATTTAGTATTGGCACACGGCATTGCAGGTTAGCATATATGTCCTTGTACATGGTATACATGCTGATATATTTAGTCATGTTAAGAACAGAAATACGACATTGATTGGAATATATCTGGACTTGTTTAGAACGGACAGACGACAATGCAGGGTGATATGTCAATTTCTGTTTGGTATAGCGAAAGGACTGTGCTTGATGATACTGAATTTCGGCACGGTTTGTCATTATATCTGACGATACACGGTCTAACCGAAATCATACATGATGTTTTCAGCGGCGCAATTGTGCAAACATCTGACGGTTACATTCACTTCAACGAACAAATATAACTAGTCAGGCTTCGCAATTCCAAATCCAATATTGTTGGCGATTGTAAACAGCCCGTGTCACTGATTGAATTATACTACCACAAAGGTTAAAACCGTTTTCAGCGACCTTGACCTTATAATCCAACTGGCATACACGTACCCACCATGTGCCGATATTGTGTAAGCTTTTTACGTAACGTGTTGAACAAGGTGAAGACAGTACCCTCATCAGCATGTTATTCATTAGTGTGATTGAGCGCTAGAAACTCCAACATGACACCTGTGCTACTGAATCGGTAATGCATCTTCGCGAGACAGTGATATTAAATCGATGTTACTGTACGTACGTCATACTATGATATTTGTAAGCTATCATTTCACCCCGCAGGCCGGAGTTTGTGAAAAGAATATACATGTACCAGCTAATACCAACTGGAAACAGCAAACTACTTTGGGAACGGAGCCCCTTGACAGAACTGCATACTTCGTTTTGTGTACTCGACCAAAATACATATTTTGCACCATTTTCAACGTTTTAACAAATATGTTCCTTGTTATTGGTGTGCTATTTTTGCGTCATCATTTACAACCACCATACTACTGAATATGTGATTTTACAATTTGTATAACATTTTCTTGGTGAATAACAAAACCGTTAAATGTAAAACAAGCATGGGTTACATGCGATACATACATTTCGCACGAACACACTATTGACACTGTATAACACGTGTATGGGCCCAATCATTGGTTTGTTAAGCGTTCCATTAACAATTAAGGTCAGTGTATCACCATACCACGGGTAGACACACAGGTATTGGAATAGCACTATACATGAAGCAGCTAAGATATTTGACTAGCGTATACGGATTGACATAAGTAATAACTAAGCAATCAATGGGTCGTTAATATATGACCCATGTGTGTTGATTGACTTTTATTAGTTAATGTTTAGAATGTGACAGCATGTTAAACATACAGAAGAAATCAATGACTCCGTGTTTAATGATATTAGCATTGATAGCCTAGCACCAATCAGTCGATCTCACATGACATATATTACACTTTATCTTCTACTCAGAAGACATGGAAGAAACCCAAAAATATTTACATTGACCTATCTTTATTACCTACTCTTTCGTTCTTCCCTATCTATTAACGTTAAACTACGATATAAATATAACTAGCCGTACAAGACTAAAATAAAAATCAAACAGCCCAGCACCTTAAGGAATGCACGATGATTTATTTGAAGTATTTGTACAAAGAGTCTGTTTTATATGGACGTAGGGTAATGAAATTATGCAGAAATAGCCATAGGCTACTTCGACGTGTACATGCTGATGTGAACATCGTGACCACCCTTAAGCATCGTTTCTCATTCCTGAGTTGATGTCGACTGTCTGCTGACGTCGTTTCGGTATTTTGATTACATTTAATACATTGTACAGATGTATTCTGTTTGCCCAACAGTATTCTAATTGTTTAAGCATTGCAAATGGTCACCTGTGGCGTGCACGTGTGGTTCTGATCGAGAATGTACGTCAAATATTGTCGTTTGTTTATATATTAATATTATTATTGATGTAGACACATCATCGATCACTCTGAAGCGTGGGAGCTGTGTTTTTGTATTCAGTTTTTAGAGAAACTACGATAAATCAAATCAATCCTGCCTAATAGTTTTAATGTTAACGCAATCTTAATTAAGTTTAGGTATCTGAATTATTAATCAAGTTTAAGTGTCATTAATCGCCATCAAATTCCAATTACAGTCTGTTTTATACACCAAAGACAGGGTTTTCTGGGCATGTGTGTGGTTTTCAAGGTTCCGCGCTATTTTATTGCACAGATAAAATCGCATTGGACGTCCATGCTCATTGACGCGCAAACGCACGTGTGCAATGAACAGTAAGACGCCTAGGCCGACCACGTAATTGATGATTCCATACAGAAACACAGATTAATTGGTACTGCGTTATGGAACGTTAGCGCGATCGTGTCCAATACTCGATATTGATTTGCCGAAATATCGATCATTAGGTTAAAATAGCAGATGTAATTGTATGTATATATCACAGGCGTTCAACTATAACTTGATTCAATATAGGAAGCGATCAACCGATGATTAATTTGACCGGCTTTTTATATGAGTATTAAACCACTGATGGGATATCCATATGACACTGTTGCGGTTGATGCGTCATATTTCTGAGGAATTTGTCATTCGTGCATAAAGGGTTTCGGTATTCAACTTTGTCATTTTCCAACATTAATTTCAGATTGGCATGGCATGGCCCCTGCGAATAGATAAAACAGATTAAGAGCAAACTCTTAATACATCTGAATATTAAGTGTCAAATGTCATACTTACGGCGTTGACAAGTACTGCAATTCGAGAAAACTTCTCGCCTTTTATACGACCACAAAATTTCTTTTTTTAAATTCATTGATTAAGAACGGCAATATTCGTTTTTGAGTCTGATACTCTTGATGGATCGTGTTTAAGTTTAATGTTTACTTTTAGTCAACTTAAAAGAGTACGAATTAGGAGAAAAACCTTTGAAAGGACTAGAGCTGTAAGGTGTTTTTAGAGCTCCTATGTGATACCCGGTGCTACATTTGTCTACCTCGTACGATCTGTCTTGCACCTTTCCGCGACATTTTGAGGCATGTTCAAACAGCGATGTTTTCATCAATAAATACTTAACTTTCGTTAAATGTATTGTTTTGTATTTGTTAGATTCCTAATGTTATAGAACAAATTTACACTAAGAAATACGTCTTTCCTTTTAAAGGATGAAATACATTTTTTCGCAGTTTCTCCATTCCGCCCCTAGTGGCATCTACTGATATATATTATTTGAAGAACAGTGATAACTACAATGAATAAAAAAGCAACGAAGAAATAGCATTTTAATGTCGATACAGAAAACCATATCTTTACAACTTCGGAGAACGAATAGGGCTGATGTGTCTGTCCCACTGAAAGTCGACTGGTGTGCCTCACTCCCCCTGCAGAAGCGGAGGTTTTAGTTCTTGTCTTCTGCTTTGGAACATTCAAGAAACTAAAATGTATCTGCTGCCCTTATTGAATCACTTAGGTTTATTAATTTCCCTTTGTTTTGTTTTCTAACGCCTAGATGTGCAAACACTCGCTGTTGTATCAGCTTTCAAAGAGTTGTAGTTAAAACAGATATCCGGTATTCCGTCTTTTCGTATTGCAGAGTTAACTGCTCTTGTGAGCAGGGATTAATTGTTACGTCATTAGTTTGTATGAGAAAATTACGTTGTTTTCTCAAAGATTTATGAAGTTACTCTCACAAACAAATGACGTAACAATCAATAACTGCTCACAAGAGCAGATAACTCTGCAATATGAAAAGACGAAATAGTGTATCCGGGAGATGTGTCACTCTACCATGTCAACGGTCATGGCATTTTAGTAAGGTACAGTTGTGGGACCGCACAACGAACCAAAAATAGCGTGCGCACACCGTGCATACATCGTTCAGACACCGTCCGCACATCGTCCACACATGGTGCGCACAACTGTGCGATTTAGCAATCGTTCGCCCCGTTGTGCGCTTCTCCGCACAACTGTGCGATTTGGTATCACTTGTAGATCAAAATTACGGAATGACAAAAATACGGAAGGCTGTATGCGATGATATACACTGTGTATATATCTGTAATTTCTCATCAAATAATCAAGATTATACAATTTCACAATGCGTGTTACACAATATTACAGCGACCGTTAGGCTGTCAAGAATGGGTTTGGCTCCAAGGTAACAGAACAGGTAAATAACAATTTTATGAGTGTCCGGAGTTTTACCTGACCAGTGCCTGACACACATAGCTGATATGCGATACCGTTTGACCGTAATGAATAGTATTTGTTATTTGCATTCGTTTGCCTATAGCTCCCCTTCACTTGGATTTTCACACCCCCGGCACCTTACCCGACGTGTTACGTAAGTGGCCAAGGCGGGGAGAAAACTACGGTCCAGGTACATGTACAAAGTGGTTATGTTTACCTGTATACGGGATTGTGTTGTAATTTTACATGTGTCGATTAAGTTTGTTTAAAAACACAGAAACACAATTTCTAAATATAAGAACGTATAGACAGAAAGATAAGTTTATAGATGTTGCTAAAATATAGAAACATACGTAAACATCAAGTTCATATGTTTAAACACGAAACCGTATAAGTTCAAACCTCAATTAACACCAACCACGATTGTTATCGCACAACGTCCGTCCATCGTGCGTACAGATGTGCGCAAGCAATGATCGTCCAGCTTTTTATCGTTCGCCCATCATGCACACGCCGTTCACACACCGTGCACACATCGTGCGCACACCGCACATCGTGTAACGTTGTGCGATCCCACAACTGTAGCAATTTAAAAAGGCTGGATCATGCGGGGAAACTGTCACCACGTATAACCTTACCTGTTGTGAGGGCCCTTTTCCCTAACCAACTGACACTAAATGACTTAATTGTCGACAACCGCTCAACAATCATACACAGCGTGTTGCGGATTCATCACCCCGATAAGAGTATGTTCAGAAGGTAGATAACCCCGGTAGAGTGCAACATTGTGTTCATGTAATCGCGGTGTCTTCATGTAACGTTACGTATACCCTTGTTCTTGTATGCTCATTTCATGCAGATTCAAGGTAAAACAGGTGGATGTATGCAACCTATAATACAATGATAGGTGTCTTTAATGACTGAAATGAGAGTGAAAAAATCAAATTTAATCAAATTTGATCTGTTGGTTTATTTGGTTTGAACTTAGTCATATAACAAGCTAAGGTGCAAAATTGATGTGCTGACCCCATAGCTGTACATTGGCTCCTTTCTTGTTTTACCTCCTCCTATTATTTTCGGCGGTGTCTTCGTCACCACCTGGTCCTACACCTCCCATTATTTTCGGCGATGTCTTCGCCACCACCTAGTCCTACACCTCCCATTATTTTCCGCGGTGGCTTCGCCACCACCTGGTCCTACACCTCCCATATATTTTGGCGTTGTCTTCCTCGGCACCTGGTCCTACACCTCCCATTATTTTCGGCGGTGTCTTCGCCACCACCTGGTCCTACACCTCCCATATATTTTGGCGTTGTCTTCCTCGGCACCTGGTACTACACCTCCCATTATTTTCGGCGGTGTCTTCGTCACCACCTGGTCCTACATCTCCCATAATTTTTGGTGTTGTCTTCCTCGGCACCTGGTCCTACACCTCCCGTTATTTTGGGCGGTGTCTTCGCCACCACCTGGTCCTACACCTCTCATTACATTCGGCGGTGTCTTCGTCACCACCTGATCCTACACCTCCCATTATTTTCGGCGGTATCTTCGCCACCACCTTGTCCTACACCTCCCATTATTTTCGGCGGTATCTTCGCCACCACCTGGTCCTACACCTCTCATTATATTCGGCGGTGTCTTCGCCACCACCTGGTCCTACACCTCCCATTACTTTCGGCGGTGTCTTCCTCACCAACTGGTCCAACACCTCCCATTATTTTCGGCGGTGTCTTCCTCACCACCTGGTCCTACATCTCCCATTATTTTCGGCGGTGTCTTCCTCGGCACCTGGTTCTAATATAAGCTGTAGCAAGGACGTTAATTACGCTCAAAGAACTACCCTCATTTCGTCTAAACCATGCGATATCAACACACACATTGATATACATAGGAGCCATGCTCAAAAACTACTTCATTTATGGTAATGAGCTCCACCTCAACAGCAACACCTACAATTACACGCATAATACCTAACATGCCACACTATTGTACGCTAGAATCAGATATACAATGTAAACGTTCGAAACACGTGTTTAAATATACAGGACTGATTTAGCAATATTGAATGATGCAAACAATGTTGTAAAATTTAAACATGCAGTCATTATTTTAATTCTAAACCTTTGTATTTGCCTAAGCATATTATACAGACGGGACATTTTCTCGCTGGGGCTGATCTAAACCCGTTATAATGAATAACACGGTAAATTTGATTTGCTGTTTTTCAAGTTAGATAAACAAGGATTGTATAATCCTGTATTTGTATGAATAATTCATAAAACATACATGGGTGACTTGGAGAGGTAAAATTACATCATTGATACGATTTATCTAAGCATGATGCGTTTAATTTGGATTTTCGTTCGATTATATCCTCACCCATTGATACGGATTGAAATTCTGCTTCTGTTGTAAAACTGTAATTACCTAGTTATTTCAAGGAAACCGTGGATCTAGTTGTGTTTAATGAATACACTAATTTTACATATACTACTCAAACTTCTATTTTACCATTCATGGGAAATTGGCTCTGGAAGGCACCATTAATCGATCACGGGTGACACTTGCGCCGTCTAGGGGGATCTTTTCATTAGATGGTATCACGTAACAGTCCGGTCAATTAAGGATAGAGCATCACCCGCTAATACGATAATACCATATCATTGCTAATACAAACAAAAAATCCTCAAGTTATGTTCAAAAGCTTCTAATTTCTGTTATATTGCGCATAAAAGGTTGAATATATAGGCAACGAAATCTCTCTTGACTGCCCTTCGTTTACAAAGAGTACAACTGCCTCGGGTTTTGATGAGGCATTCACTTTTAAATGTGATTAGCCGATAACGTTAAATAACAATAAGGAAAGAAAAAGTACCACCTTCTGTAGCTAAACTTGATGTTTTAATTGTATACAACTGTGGCGACTCCTACGCTTCGATACATAAAAGTCTGTGGACTTGGTGGTATGCACGTCTTCCATTTTTTTGTAAATAGTATTGTGGTTTACCATATTGTCACCTATACCAATCTACATTATACATATTCGTTCAGGAGAAATATAAAGAACGCATCCAACACGGATATACGTTCAAAAAATGAAAGGTTTTTTGAAAAAGTTTCCATGAAAACCGTTATTAAGTACAAACGGTAAATGGGCCTCAATAATAGAATGTAGAGTTTTTGTAATTGTAACATTTTACCATTTTTAACATGTACATGTAAGTTACTTTTGATGTATGTAATGGTTTTGAACGTCTTTGTTACGCTCTAGGACAAAACTAACCTTCTTGTAGCGATGGGACGTTAAGCATGACATGAACAAAAGTCCTTAATTAACTAAAATATAACGGTATAATGAATTAAAAATTTGGCATACATTTTGTTTTGTACAACCGTTAACAACATTTACAGAAACAAAGTAGCGATGGGACGTTAAGCATGGTATGAACAAAAGTCCTTAATTAACTAAAATATAACGGTATAAATGGAATAAAAAAAATTGGCATACATTTTGTTTTGTACATTCGTTGACAACATTTACAGAAACAAATCAGTATGGATAATTAACACATTTGTTACACTCCGTCACTGTTCTTGCGATACTCACTCAATATTTGACTTTGATTCAGATATCGAGTGCCATTCGTAACGCCGTTTCGTTTATCACGTGGAATCAGCGTGAACGTTCCCGTTTAGACGAGTCAAAGCTGCGGCATACGTGTATTTTAAGTCGTGTAGGGTTTTAATATCTGTGCTTTATTGAGTTTAAATGAAAAGTGATATATATTGTTTTTAAGTGGACTATAGTATTGTACTTTACATACAATTGGTTAAATAAATAAGGAATGCCAACGTTACATTTTTGTTTTTTGTAATAATTATCTTCAAAGTTCAGCTTAAAAAAAGAAGGATGAAATTGGGAACTCAACGAGAACAGAAAAGACAAAAAACTAAGGAGAAATATAATAATAATAATAAAAATAACACGAAAACGACCAATGTTTTTTGAAATCCAGAATCCAAACCAGAACGAGTAGATATGTTTTTTGTTTTAAAGGAACGTGACTGGTACAGGATTTGACATTCTTCTTACTTACCAGAATAATCATTAATATTCTTTTTGTAACTGACATTTCTTAAGCATTGAACCGTTTTTGTATGGTATTTATGATCTTTTTGAATGACATAGCTTTGCAAGAAAAATAGCGCGCATTATGATTTGTTTTCTTGCAAAGCTGTGTCATTCAAATAGATCATAAATACCATACAAAAACATTTCAATACTTATATTTAAGTTTTCTCTGCCTTTTAGGTTCTTGTTTAACTTACAATTTATATTTAAAGTTTAAAATTCACGCCTTATCGACAGTCCACACAAATTCGTTCAATAGTTGGAACAGCGTGTTGCCGCGTGCTGTTTGGCAAACAAAGAAGTACTTTGAAATTTTAACAAACACTTCAGTTATATTCCACGATTCAGTATCAATACCATTGCGTATGGTATGTCTTTAGTTTGATTTAAGTTTATCGATCGAAGTTTTAGCTGAAAGATAGATTTGAAATTGTATCGATTTTCCCCGGAACAAATCTCGCGCATGGATAAATACTGTGAACACGGTCAATCCGACCTTGCCCTCTCTACGAGGGAGTTATTTTTGGAAGTTGAATGAGTAGAGAGAAAAGTTCGACTTTGTGAGGAATCCAGGCGTGAATTTATTTGATGATTGTATGGGAACCTGACTACAGTCGGTAGGTTTTACAACAGCCTCGTTTATTGACATGTCGTTAGAAGCTGAGGAAACCGTGGCTGAGAGACGCGTGATACTGATCGCGTTTGAAGTCAGTGATCTTACGACGGAGCACAGGCGTTCGTTACAAATGTCTTAAATACACATATGCCTTGTGTAAGTTTATGTGTGCGGTGACTCATATCAGTAGGTCTATAGCATATGTGTCAGTAGGTCTATAGCATATGTGTCAGTAGGTCTATAGCATATGTTTCAGTAGGTCTATAGCATAGGTGTATTTCAGACATTTGTAACGAAACCCCTGTTGATCAGTGCAATGTAACGGACGATAATTCTGATAAATTAATGCATGAGTGTTAAAGTTGTTTCCATTGCCGGCATAGGTTATTTCAGCCTATGTGGATTTTGTTCGATATCGCAGACCTTAGTCTTGTTTTGTTGTAATAAAAGTTTTTGTTTTTTTAAATTGTCTTTTTTTGGTACATTTGAAATAACATTGCCAAGCCTCACATTCCCCAGCGATATTTCAGTTGCCGTCATGTTTATCTACATTGGATATTGTAGTTCCGGTCGGTGTTGTATTAATACGCTAAGAATTATGGCTCGTGGTGCATGGTATTTAAAGTCCCATCAACTACACAACTTTCAAATAGCCTGTATAGTGACCATGCCATGCAAATGTAACTTTAACAGCATAATATTTTGTTGAACGTAAATTGTTTTAAATAAATATGCAGTAAGAGGGACAACAGTTTGCTGATATCGGTTACATCAATTTGTGATACAGAGTTGTCATATAAAATCTATTGTAATCAGAATAATTAACTCAGTATGTATTTACATTGTAGATATGTAACACATATCAGGCTGAAGGAGTGATTGAGTGATAATTATACAAAGCCGATAATGAAATGAAATGTACAGGGTTACATATGTGTAGCAGTGGTGGATTTTGTAGATAAACATCAACAAACACTGTGAGAGTTCTTCACGATTTATTGTGCGTAGTTCCCATTCTTTAGACATAAATGATTAAACCCAGTGTCCTGTCTTGTCTGCTGCGTCAAGACGTCATGTAGTCTCTGATAAATATCGCGCTAAAAGCCACCGGTCACACAAAGAAAACAAAGAAACCCTTGACCATTGGCTAACCCAAGAGGTGACAACGGGATAACTTACAAAACTGACCAATGATAAAAATATATTGTATAACCAAACCAATCCAAGAGGCCAAAATAAGGAACTAACTATACCACAATATGAAGATCGCTATTACTATATCAGAACATATGTATATACCGTAATATTATAAATATAGATATCACAAATATCGTCTCTGCCACATATGTAATTGTATGCATATTATCTTTGTTTTATATGGTGTATTTTGTTCTTGTGTTTTGATATTTAAAAATGGTCCAATTACGTATCTTATGTAGAAACATCCGTTTTCTGATATGGTGTCTTAGTCAGTGTTTTCTACGTACTTTTCATTATCTCTATCTGTAGTCTCCTAATACTTTTTAGGCATTAATAAAAATGGAAAATGGAAAAAATCACAAATGGTGTTTTTATTTAACAAAGCACCTGCGGCATCAATGGTGATTAAATGTTGTTTGTCTTCCAAGGGTGCCTGTCGTTTTTGAAACAAACGTCGTGAGCGGTTTGCGTTATAACTGACAGTTTGACATGACTTGACGACAACTGTTCATTATCCTCTTAGGAAACATCGCTAATGATAAGGCGCTGTGTCGTTACAGTCAGCAATGGTTTTAAATTACTGCAATTTGCACTAATTCCACGCGTATATATGTCGTTTTCCAAATCAATATGGTCTACATAATGTTTTATCCTTCCATAAAGACAGGCGTATTCTCCGGCCTTTTCTATCCTTCGCTCCTATGCGGATGCTATCAAAGACATATTTAGACAGTTCGGATGCATTTGAATGAGTTTATATTACCATTCGACAAATTAAATGCGATATAGTTGTTGCTGTTCCGTCATAAATAAGATAAGGTTGGACTTAAAATCATCCGGAAAATGACGTAAATACACACTTTTTGCTTTCTAAATTGGACTTTCAATATGTAATTAGCTATGCGAAACACAGATAGCAATCATGCACAAGATTGAGTGTTCCAGGAGATTCAGCCATTATTTTCGATTCATTATTGTGATTATCTTTATAAGTTATATGCAACATATAAACACGCATTTAAATGTTAGTTGTAGCTTTTAATACAGATTTATGCTCGATGTTCCTAATTCTATTTTATTTTTGTTGGTTATAACTCCTGATATATTTAGATATGAAATAATTGTCTTTTGATATGTTAAGATATATGTAAATTGACATTATGTCCTATTTGTAAACCGGAATTTTATTCTATCGAGGGATATGATGGAATTAATGTAAATATGATCCCCGTGTCTATGAACATTATTAATGAGATGATGGTGCGGGGATATTTTATAATATATTCATATCAAGAAGAGTGCATAGGAGTCCCCCATGATCACGACTGTCACACTATTAGCGACGAGAGCCCGACCAGAACAATAGTCTAGGGATATGTCATTACTTCACATCTCTCAGAGAGCTGGTCATGGCGCACTGTTGAAACGGTCTAGTCTACAAGAGCTTTGTTTGTCTACAAATGGCTGGTGAAAAGCTGGCCTACTCATAGCCCAACACAATCACTTCTAGTAGATAACATAATCATTCTGACCAAAGGTATGAGGAGCGAAGACAATCATGTGACATTTGGAACGAGCTTTGTTATCAAGAGAAAATGATATCGCACAATGAAGAGGGAAAGTGCGTTACCTGACTAAAATACCATGCCGATGGATCCCAACATTTTTAACAAACCACTTTAAAATCTGGAAATCCATAACTTCATCGTTAGTCTTCAACATTGAAATATATTGTATGGATACTACATGCAAATGGATCTGCATCAATTTTTATACTCAATTGGTACATCGAATGTATTACCACATGAAACACTAACCACAAAAAGGTATTGCTTAATCCATTAGAACAAATGCATTTGATTTCATGAACACACTAATTTGATTGTTTTATCATAATTTAGCTTTCCATTAACGCATTTCCAAGTTCATCCTAAGTATCATCATAACGATGATATTCTGTATTAGTTTTTGGGATTTATATTGATTTTCTGGTCATGTAAGGATCACTCGTTTAGAGCCCCCATGGAGATAAGATGTCAAATCATGTTTTATCACTTGTCAGTTTTCTATAAAAGAACTACGTCTCCGTTCAGTCGCACTGATTTTATAGAGAAACCTGCAATGATATGAGTGTTAAAAGAAACAAAATACGTGGATTAGAATGAAATGACAATTTGGTCCCACCATTAGTCCGACCTCTGTGGGTTATCGACAGTATCTGGTACAGAAATGTCAGCATGGATCTAAAGATTAATCAAACCTGTATGACAGGAACACATAATTTATATTAGTACTAATGCATATAACACAAAAGGCCGGGAGTCGTTTGCATCGGTGTAGACATATTCCCCGACATCCCGGAATCAAAAATAAAATGATGTTGCAATTCAGCAAAGTAATTTGTTAGCAATCGCCATAGGCCACGCGTTGCCTTTCAGGCAATACCTCAAATGGTCCTTTCTGGTAATACCCATGAGTTTTCAATATAATGTAACGAGATGAAAGAATATGTTTGTCTATTTTGTAATGAGGTCCCATATCCTGAGGTAAACCTACAACAAGTCTAATACAATTATGACCACTTAATCTATTTCCATCGGGAACATATTTTCATTACCAGTCCGAGTTTTTCTAGCAATATACTGACGCTTTATATTGCAGTCGCTTTATTGTTTTATACATTGTACTTGTCTGTACATGACCCTGCTCCACAACAACGCTTATTTCATAAATACCATATCACTTCACTGTACACGTCTATTCCGTCTTTGCATATTGCAGAGTTATCTTCTCTTGGGAGCAGGTATTGATTGTTACGTCATTTGTTTGTGTGAGTAACGTCATCAATTTTTGAGAAAACGACGTAATTTTCTCACACGAACCAATGACGTAACAATCAATACCTGCTCTCAAGAGAAGATAACTCTGCAATACGCATAGACGGAGTAGCATTGGAATTCACTAAATGCGTTCCTAAAATTTCGGTAAACAATACATTTATTAGTTTAATATTGGGAAAAAACAGGCTTAAAGACACACTTTAAACATACTCAAAGTTTTGCTTGTATGAATGAGGATTCACGTCCTCAGCTCAGGTCATATGTTGGCGGATACGTAGACATTCACCAGCTAATAAGACAGTTGAAAAATATAAGTAGAACTCGGGGTACTCAAGTTGAATTCTTTATATTATTAAATTACATAAGTGATCATTCTAAACTACTGCTTACTTCTTGTCATGTCACATGTTTAAATTTTATTGAAGTTATGTTTTACTACTGTTTCGGGGAGGAAATGGTTGGTACAAATAACGCACCGGTTGGCTTATAACGCTTTAATGTTGAATGCTGTTTTACTTACTTTCCTCCCAGAAAACCTGGTGCTATTCTTCCTTGTCCTTTTTTCTAGGCTCTTCATACCTAGCGTCTTTTTCTTAGATTTCGTGTCTATATTGCGGTTTCGTTTACACTTTTGTTCTCTCTTGTGTTTGATGTCATGGTTTCACTCAAACGTCGGCAGCAGATCGCGCTAACACAAGGATGGACATTGCAACACTCTGAGGAGAGTTATGGGTCGAAACAAAGAAGAGCAGTTCAAATTGGTATCTGCTTGCCTTTTCTTTAAGCGTGTTAGTCATAACTGGTTATAATTTGAACGGATAGTTTGTCAAGATAACTAATCAAAGCCACTGTTACCTTTCGATTGACATTTATCTTTTACCTTTTTGTTAGTTTGTTATCATTTCTATAACATGTTTAATGTACCTTTCATTTGCCCTAATGACTTCTTTTGTATTGATTGGCCGTTAATAATCCAATTATGATAATAGGTTATTACCGTGTCTATGTTGTAATACATAATAAGAACACTTTAACGCCACCCTTAAATAGCTCTATCATCCGTGAACATCGCATTTATATGGCATAAGGAGGCGCGGTAGTCTAGTGGTAGGACGCCGGGCTCGTGACCGAAGGGTTTCGGGTTCGAGTCACGGCACGGCACGGTGTTGTATCTTTGAGCAAGATACTTTACTCCGCTTGTTCCAGTCTACTCAGCTGTAAATGAGTACGTGGTTGGGCAGTGCTAGAATAGTAGAATGTTAGCTGTGATCGCCGAAATGTCGGCACCGGCGGCATGCTCCCCAGGGAGTTGAGAAAGATATTGGCTGGTTCCAAAGGCCCTATAACCTCGAATAATAATTTGTGAACCGCTTTGAGACGACCTAAGAACTAGGTTGTGATAAAGTGGTTTATAGGAACCTCGAATTATTATTATGATTATTATATTATTATTAGCTCTATTGAGATTATAAAATATAAATAAAGAAATATATACTACAACAAACAAACAGAAAATAATGAAGGTATATTTCGATTCGTGATGCATGTTTTGATAAGGTAGTCTATTGTATGTTAACTTTATGAAACGGGTGCAAAAATCGTTTCAGTTAACAATGGCTCAAAAAAAAGAGGAAAACAATTTTGATCTTTAAAACATATATTCTAGAAACATGATCAGTTCCAGTATTATTACATTTGGAATTGTTTTCTATCAGACGTGCTTTAAACTTGGGCTAGAGTTTTACTAACAAAGTAATATAATCAGGTTGCGTAACAGAAACACCCAAATAAGACCAAGGCATGCCCCAGCGGAGGATGATTGTTCCTGTAGTCAATTAGACATCATCTCAATAATACTTCAATTTGGTTTTCCTGTAGCGTGACCCAAGTATAGTGCGGTAATGTTTGTCTGTAGTAAACGTTTGCATCTATGAGATTCAACATTCATCTCTAAAATAACTAGCAGACTCTCGTATTGATGAGATATAACTTTAACAACATTTGCAATAGTAGATGATTGTTCAGAAGGCATTTGTTTCTGAGATATAAGATAAAGTTGTAGGAACAATGTTTGCTGAAGATGCTTTTATCTTCTACGCATAGTTTTAACAAGAATGTTTATTTGTTGTAGATGCGTGTTTATATGAGATATTGGTGTACATGTACCAACAATGTTCAACTTTGTATCTTCTCTTTCAAACAGCTGTAACATAAATATCTGAGTTGAGAGGACGCCATTATTGATGTTTGCAGTCATCTTCGACTTGCTATTGCTGCACACGTTTTAGTGTAAGAGAAATAGCTGTATAAACAGTGACATACATGTAAGACGCTTGTTTAAAATACGATTAAGCTATAACAAAAGTAAAAACAGTAAACATTTGTACCTTACATAGCTGTGGCATATACACATACATTACACACATTAGGAACGTCCTGCAATGCTACCTGTTTAATTAGCAGTATATTGACTTTAAACTCAATTAAAGTTATTTAACATATAGTGTATATCATGATCAAATGTCATTAATAGCAACCATGATTGCCATGTTCCACGTGTTGACGCCATCTTTATGACGTCATTACTATAACATTGAAACGGTGGTTATTTTCACTACATAAGCATACACTATGCTGAATTATACCGAATTTTGATTAATACATTTTTTCTATAAAATTCAAATATTCTTATCAGATGGTAAAAATAAGTATTAAACAGCTTTTACTTAATATTAAAAGTCAATATGACTACAAGTTAAGTGTGACTGTAAATATACATTTATTTCAACTTAGAATAATCACTCTTGTTGGACCGGATGTTAGCGCGCGGGGGTGTAACTGTAATTAGTCAAATAAACATTGCCTTTGTTGTAACAACAGTGATGACGTCAAAATAATCTTGGCGAAAGGAACATGCAAAATCCATACTTTAAAATGTTTTGTTTTATTATTTCACGAAATATTTTTATAAAAACTATTTTTTGATGAATCCTTTTGGCGCGGAACGAAGCGTCTATATGTGGGAGGAAACAAGAGTGCACACAGAAGTAATCCTGGTCTCGCAGATAACCCACTAGTGGTCCATTCGGGGTCCAATAACAGCTATTCTGCTAAAACGTGGGTAGATTATCGTATGATAAGCAAAACATAAAACATGCAATAGAAAGCATTTGTAATATTACACCATTAAACAATTTCAATGATACCTTCACTTTTTATCAACATTTGTGGAAATTCATCCTGTAACTAGTGATAAGCATCATTATAGAAACAATAAGCATGACGTACATGTTCTTTTGGCCAGAGCACGGGACATAAGTTCTTTACACGTGCATAAGAGTGACGTCCAACATTATTGTTTCGCCTGTGATACTACATTCTTTGTTGAACATTTCATTGCTACGTGTAGTGATCTTAAACATCTATTTGATATATAGGTATATATGCAGGTATTGTGTCGGCGTTGACAATACTGATGTTAAAATAATATCGACATTGATATATTGTATGAGTCCGTATGCTGGTCACGTTCCCGTTATGATATTAATCATTTACATGAAATCAAAGTGTTTCAAATTATATCGAATAGCCTATTTCCGACGTAGTATAATATTAAATTAATGGGATTCCATAGAATAACAATATAATTAATTATTTATATGTAGTTGTGATATTGTATTGCATATTGAATTGCGTGTTTCCGCCATAGCATAACATCGATATAATTAAAATTCCACAGTAACCCACCGTACCGTGATTTGATGACGTTGTCGCTATTTGAAATGGTAGAAATACCTCTCTAGCCATAGACTATGAGCAAATGATGGCCAGTCTCTACTGGGTTTCATAAAATGAAATTTTCTACTTGTCCAATAGTCGTTCTTTTTAAGTTATCGGTGTTTTGTGATTTGTATCTAATATAACACATCCATTGGATGATGCTATTGAAATAAAGAATGACCACCAATAAAAGTTGGATGAGAAACAAAAAATGAAGTAGCGTGCGGGAGATAACAGCTGGCTCAACCATTAACCTCCTTTTTTATAATTTAACATCTTAAACTGTGTTGCTTAATGCTCATAATGTTTTCTAGAGGTCATAAACATTATTACGTATTTCTTTGTTAATTGTTCGTCAGTCATTACGTATGCGGAATACAACCTTTCATTATACCAAGTTTTGTCCAATAGCTTTAAAATAGTGAAGTAACAATGCTTTCTTTCATGTCGGGATTGCGTGTTTAGTAAATATCGAAAATTGGAGTTCGTGCACATGTTATTGGTGCTGTTCTAACGGATGCGTTCATCATTTACAGATGTTTATTCTGGAATTACCAAACTACATAACAGTTCAAAATTGATCGAGTTGATTTTAGGCATACGGTATACATTATTGTTACACATCGTGTTAGTTTAATGGTTCCTATATAGCCCCACAGAAACATCCGCCCCATGTGCTTATGTAATTAATCTGAAATCGCTTATTATTTAAATGTCTAACAAGTTACATGTAAACAACAAGCAAAGAATACATTGTAAAGAGAAATACAGCAAATTCCGGAAATAGCACTTCAACTCTAAAATTCAAATTTCTTGCTTATCTCAAATATGTTTATGATTTAAAATTGAAAAGTAATAGGGAAGACGGTTAAAAATCACCCTTTTATGGACTCTTGTAATATAATCTCATATTTAAATTGTCGTAACATTCGAAAAATGCTCGGCGGTGCTATTACATACGGTATATATCAATACAATGTTCGTTAAGATATGATCTGCCGTTTTACGATCCTATTTACTGGTTGATATATGGCTAAATCAGTTAGCGTTGATAAAGTCATGTTATATTTGTAGTTCTGGACTCATTATGGAATCTGTGTACATATCTATATATAGATCAAGGCACCTGATCCAAACGTTGATTACTGTCTAACTATGATTCAGTCCATCAGTATTGAAGTAGTTATATTGTAATAGTTCACCCAGGAATTCGGATTTCGTGTTCAGTGAACCATGTACCACTTAACACGTATTGCCGATGATGCCTTGACCAGCCAACCCCTACAGGCGGGGGATCGGGAAAAGAATACACCTGCCGTTACCCACCGCACGTGTATCGTAGGAGGCGACTAATGAGGAACTCCCTGCAGAATTGGGGATTTGCTTTGTTGGCTTCTATATTTGGGGACACAAAAGCGACCATAATAAATCTGCTGCGCGCATTGTAATATTTGGAATTTTTATCTTTCTTTCTACTTCTAACTACCTATTATTTCCGAACGCCTTGCTTGGCAACACCTCATTTTTGGCTTGAAAGTTGAGCGTTCGCCATGGTGAGGAAGGTGATGGGCTCTGTCCCCTGGCTGGGACATAACGAAGTCCTTAAAAATGGTAGTTGTTATTTCCTGCTGAACGTTCAGCATTCAGGAGAATGGCAACAACTAGTTCACCCGTTGTCAGTAAAATGTGACCGGGCAGAATAATTTGCTCGGTGTTTTGGCATGGTATTTCAGTGAGAAAGCACTATAAAATCGGCATCTGATCCGCGCTATCACAAGGAGGCAAGCACACCAACATATCCTGTCTCCTGCATACACACACGCAACCACGCATCCACTCAAACACGGAGGCACGTCCTTAAATGACCTTAGCTGTTAATAGGACGTTAAACAAAATGATGGTAATGATGACGCTCAACGTGTTTATTTTGCCCTTAAAACTGGAAATACTTAGTTATGAAATACTGTGAGCTTCAATTTGGAATGAGGATGAATTCATCCTCGTACCAGCGGTCAAACGACAGAACAAATGCAGCGATAATTTACAAGTTTACAAATAACAAAAAGGTAGGAATAATAAGGAATTTGAGTGCTTATTTAATACGTTTTTAGCGTTGTACGAATTATCCTTGACAGCGTAAACCAATCGCCTTCTGACATACTATCAGTTTCGTATAGAAATAAGGATATATATGAAAAATCGTCAATATCACAACCATTGCATCACTTGCATACAAACTAAACCTTTTTTATTTTACATTATTATTGAAATAGTTTGTCTCGAACATTTTATAAATTTCTCTGTATTTGCTAGTATAAAGACAACTATATAATTAAAACAATCCTTAATGACCAAATAATAGATTTCAGTAAGGACACATATTTGGGGAGGAAGTTCTTCAATGTTAATTAAGTAACTTTAGCTGTTTACGTGACATTTAACCCGAAAACGTCGAAACCTTAGGTATTTCAGCGTGGTAGAACTATACAATCTGCATCTGATCCACGCTGTCGCAAGGAGGTAAATATACCAACATACCGCGTAGAGCGCAAACGCATAAATTACATGGAGGTTTGTCCTTGAATGACCTTTTCAAATAAAAGGCGCTTAACCTAATAATTCAAATAAAACACGAGTATAGCTCCTATTATTCAATTATTTGAGATCGGAACACATTTGTATGCGATGAAACGCAAAAGGAATTAACTACAGAAAGCGTTTGTCTGAAACATAGCAGGGATCAATTGATTTTTTCTCAATTTGCATCAATTTATATGTGAAACAACATCAATCTATTGTCTATAATGAAGTACCATCAATTGTAAGCTTCCTTTCGATTGGCAGAAGAGAAACGTTGTGTATTGCAGAGTAAACTATTAATCTGTCTAGGGCGATAAAAGCACCAGTGTACTGCTGAACTTTGCATTTAACAAACATTTGTTGACGGTATGATACACAATGCGTGTAGATACACAATGCGTGTAGATACAAATTTCTTCTTTGATCCTCAACATGAACTAAACATGCATACTGTGCTGGGAATTCTCAACATAAACTAACTCCCAACAAACTAACATCCGGGACAAAAATGTCGATACAAACGATCTACCGGTAATATACACTTATACACTGTACTAAATATCATCCAGGATATGAGTAATTTGAATACAAACTCCACTGGGTATCTCCCGATGAAACTTCTCTTCCATACGAATAAACGTCCGGGATATGTGACTTGGTTTAGTTTCACGTTGTTTAATGTCCTATTTACACCTAAGGTAATTTACTAGGAACTGCCAACATGCACTCCTCTCCTATGCAAACTAATATCCGGGACATGCGTGATGTGGACTGTTCAAAACCGGAAATAACACTTACATAAAATGTATTTCCCGTACAAACTAACACCCGTTACATGACATATATGGATACTACTCGACATAATCCTGGGTATATGGATACTACTCGACATAATCCTCGGTATATGAATACAACTCGACATACTCCTGGGTATCTGGATACTACTCGACATAATCCTCGGTATATGAATACTACTCGACAAAATCCTCGGTATATGGATACTTCTCGACATAATCCTCGGTATATGGATACTACTCGACATACTCCTGGGTATATGAATACTACTCGACATAATCCTCGGTATATGGATACTACTCGACATAATCCTCTGTATTTGGATACTACTCGACATAATCCTCGGTATATGGATGAAGTTGGTAAATACTCTTCTCGGGTCGGTATAATTTCATACCCGAGACATTGACAATTTGAATACAGCTTCTACTGATGACTCCAGACATATTCATATCCCCCAAACAATCTAATACCCACGACATGAGTGATGTGAATTCCGATTTTACTCCGTACTCTCGACACTACAAGAAAAATTCAAATCATGGATACATGTCTTTCAGTGAACTCCATACACAACTTCTCTACAAGAAAACCCTGGACATGATGATAAATGCTTTACAGGAAACTATCGACACAACTTCTCTACAAGAAAATCTGAAAACCCTGGAAATGTGGATACATGCCTTAATGGAAACTCCAGACACAATTTCTCTACCAAAAAAAATGAACCCTGGACATATGGATACATGCCCTACAGGGAACACCACACATAACTTCTCTACAAGAAAAACCTGAAAACCTTGACATGTTGATACATGCCTTAATGGAAACTATCGACATAACTTCTCTACAATACTAATTAAAACCATGAACTAAAGGGATGAGGATACCTACATATGTACCTACTGGGAACTCACGACACGCACGTTTTCTCCCGTGTGCAAACTAACACCTGAAACTTAAAAGATGTGAATACAGGCTCTGCTAGTAAACTTGACATTAAGTCATATCTCGTTCAATATACCACCCAGTACATAGGGGATGTGGATTTTTTTTACCGGAAAGTCAACACACTTCTGGTCATCCAATGTTCAAGACCCTGGATATAACAGACCCGAGAACAGACTCAACTGGTAACTACAGATATACATAGACTTTAACTGTTATATTACCTAACACAGGAGAGGGGTGCAAAACGACTCCACAGCTCCGGGTATAACTTATCTCAGATAAAAACTAGATATAGAGAATCTGGATAAAGACTCTGCTGGGAATCTAGAGACTTAAACATTTTGCTACAAAATTAGCAATGGCCGTGTCCGGATCAGTCTCAGTACATGACATGTTCTGAAAACTACTATCCATAAACACAATCAAATTTCAAGTTGACGTTTATCATAAAAAAAAATATATATATATATATATATTTTTATCGAACGTTTATTAGCTCTTTAGTTGAGAGGCCGTTAAGAATTTAATTATGATAATACATTTTTCTTCAATATAAACTGACACCCTTGAGATAGGAGATGAAGAAACAAACCCTGCATGGCACCCCACACACCCTTGACATAGGAGATGTAAAAAAAAACAGACCCTACCGCGAACACCAGTCACATAGATCCTACCCAAAATAATTCATTCTTCAATCCTTTCCATCTTCAGATAGAGTGATGTTTGTTCCAAATAGAAATTGCCATTAGTATCAATTAAGGCCGAGCTTATGTAAATTGGTGGTACGTCAATGATTGTGCAAATTAGGAGGTAACTTGTAAGCTGAACGTTAATGGATATTGAGATGAAAAATACACGAAGCACATGCATTATGCAAACGAAAATAAGTGGGTCAATATGGACACATCTATAGCAGCCTTAAATACGCATTTTATGTTTAACCAACATGTGCATTATGCCCAAAATTCCTGTATATGAACCGCGATTTCCTAAGTGTTAGAATATATATAGTGGCCCCACACCGAACGACGTGAAGGAAACATTGAGATATTTGCCTTACCTGTTTTGGTTAACTTTACCAATTTAGATCTGTCGAGTCTGTTAATACATATAGTGTATGTACATGTAGAGGTTACCCCCATGAGATAATACATATAGTGTATGTACATGTAGAGGACATGTAGAGGTCATGTAGAGGTTACCCCCATGAGTTAGTACATAGGGTGTATGTACATGTAGAGGTCATGTAGAGGTCACGTAGAGGTTACCCCCATGAGTTAATACATAGGGTGTATGTGCATGTAGAGGTCATGTAGAGGTCATGTAGAGGTTTCCGCCATGTTAATACATATAGTGTATGTACATGTAGAGGTCATGTAGAGGTAATGTAGAGGTTACCCCCATGAGTTAATACATATAGTGTATGTACATGTAGAGGTCATGTAGAGGTCATGTAGAGGTTACCCCCATGAGTTAATACATAGGGTGTATGTACATGTAGAGGTCATGTAGAGGTCATGTAGAGGTTACCGCCATGTTAATACATATAGTGTATGTACATGTAGAGGTCATGTAGAGATCATGTAGAGGTTACCCCCATGAGTTAATACATATAGTGTATGTACATGTAGAGGTCATGTAGAGGTCATGTAGAGGTTACCCCCATGTTAATACATATAGTGTATGTACATGTAGAGGTCATGTAGAGGTCATGTAGAGGCTACCCCCATGAGCGATGGTTGGCTATCATGTTTATTTATCTCGTGTTCGTTAATTTTGAACAAATGTTAAGACACGAGTTATACCGGTTGTCACAATTTAAAAATCACCCGATTGGAGTTAGGTTTTCATTGATAACAAGCCACCACGAGTTTAAGGACCTTTTTGCTCCAAAAACGTTAAACTTTCCCACGGAAATGCATTGCTTCAGTTTCCGATCGTGTACGCTATTGCCATAAATCATAAAGGTCACAATTAAAGATGTAGGCGCAAAGCACTTTACGTTACTTAATAATTCAAAGATTGACAACTGATAAAACATGCTTGGTGTTACCTTTTAGTGTTAACTCCTAGCAGGTATATCCAATAATTTGGGGGTGAGGAAACAGTGGTTGTGAGAAAAAATGTCTTAACAAACGTTGTTTACAATGTAAGTATGTTAATGATATTATATATAATGTAATGAACAATAGTATACAATGTCAACAACGTAGTTTATAATGCCAGTCGGTTTTCACATGAAATACAGTTTCAGGTTTTTGATCATTTAATAAACAATCTTTACTTTGTAAATACACATAGTATGAAATGCAAATTTGCTTATCAGTTTCTATATGACTGTCCCAAGTCCGGTAACAATGGTATTCTTTCAAGAAGCATTGGACCTACATGTATGTCAATGTATTTTAAGGAAATATATTTTACGATAGTTATCAGATTTTACCATGTTTTTGCCATTGTTAGTCTTTGAGATCAGATCTGTATTTTCGGAGATATACAGGTAACCGTTAGATGTATACCAATACATTACTTTGTATATATTACTGCGTACGCACTGAGTTGTATCTTTGAGCAAGATACTTTACTCCGCTTGTTCCAGTCTACTCAGCTGTAAATTAGTACGTGGTTGGGTAGTGCTAGAATTGTAGAATGAAGTCACATAAAGCCTTAATTTCTTTGGCTGTACGCTGTTGCAACAGCTAAGGTCATGTAAAGGCGGTGTCGGTAAAGATAATGGGGCCTACATGTAACTAAGGCCACTTAAAATGCCATCTCACTGGAATATCACAAGATGCACGGGTTCGAGTCCCGTCCTGGCCCTGCGTTTAATTCTTCAACAAGATACTTTACTCCGCTTGTTCTAGTCTTCTCAGCTGTAAATGAGTACGTGGTTGTAGAGTGATGGAATTGTTGCTAGTTGTGAGCACCGAAATGGCAGCACCAGCTGTATGCTCCCCAGGGAGTTGAGAACAATATTGGCTGGTTGCAAAGGCCCTATTACCAGGGATAATAATTTGTGAACCGCTTTGATACGACCTGTGATCTAGGTTGTGATAAAGCGGTATATAAAAACCTCGAATTATTATTATTGTTATTTTGTGTGGATTTACGGGGCATACAACACAGGTTATGATGATGGATTCTTTGTGGATTTACTGGGAGGTATAAACAAGTTACATGCACATGTATGTTGGATTCTGTTTCGAATCACTAGTCAGGGCAAATAGGCAACATTCAACCATATTTACTTACTAGTATTATATTTATATAAAACGTGGCATGTTAATTGTAGACACTATGTTGGATGTATAAATGACTACGAGACGAAAGCTAAGTGATATATTACCACCAGGCTGTTTCATGTCTCTGTCTTGCTTGCTAGAGAGAACATTGTGCCACTCAAACAACGTTACATATTATTGATTTTATCACGAGATTTTACATCGATTCCTAATGCACTGAGTTGAACAGGCTATTTAGCAATACCGACAGATATTTGACACATTACTGTCCATGTCAAAGTATCTATGTGAACTTAAAGCTTGAAGTGTTGTTTTTCTGCCTTTGAAGAACACAGATAAAACTTTTCCTGTCGCGTCATTAACCGTCGGTGACATCAGACATAACTCACCTAACCTATCACGGAATCTCCCCAGACCAGTGGGTGCGTCTCTCAGAAGTTACGGGGACGGAACCCTTCACAGGGGACGGGACACTTTTAGCATGATCCGGCTTACTGTCTGCTATACCATACATGAAACTCTCTGGCGTCGTTTACCGTACTTTATGTTTGATATTTGCTATTTTGTCGCGCGGTAATTATACAATTATATATATGTGTTGTGGAATGGTTATTTCAACACGATGCCATTCGTGTTTAATCTTGAACCTAAGCGTAATCTATTTGTACCGTACTTCAAGGTCTAGGTCGTTAGTCTACTCTGCGGTGCACTTTATCTGGCGTATGGCCTAATATTTACTGTTCTTTGCTTCTTAGAAAATTAGGAAGTTGCAACTTAAGTAGGTTTGCATTTGGCAACTTTTACTTAAACTTTTGACTGAAGTTAACTATGCTTCATTCACCAGCGGGTCCGACAATCCCCATTACAGTTAATTTAAATGTAAGGCGTACACTTTTGTAACTGGTGGCCGCATAAAGTCTGTGTGGATTCTGTGTAAACTTTGTCGAAACGTTGTAAAACACATATTCATTTACTGTTGTCACAAACTGTTAAATGTTTAATGGTAAAATGTAACTTAATTTGACAAAAACAGATGTTTGAAGAGCATGAATTTGCGATCTTAGCACAGGTAGCAATTTAGCGCCAATTTAGAAGAGGCTCTCAACCAACTGGCCTTATTGGTTTTATTGGTTTAATAGTGCTTTTAACAACTAAAGTCTTTTAATGAAGTGCCTCCTTGTATTTGGTGTTTGTATGCATGTTTGTATGTATGTCTGCTGGTTGATGAACATGTATGTTTGTGTATTTGCCTCCTTGGGAAAGCGCGGATCTGGTGCCAATTTTTGGGAACGTTAAATTAGCATAAAATGAAGTACATGTACATAGGGAGACCAATTTTCCTCCCAAAACCAATATCAACAAACCATCATTGCTCCCTGAACCAAACTTAGCCAGACTTTTCGGTGGTCAGATGCTCTCTGTGCCAAACCACTCCAGGATAGACATGCATGGTGCGACGATTGATTACAACCGTGTGATGAATGACACATAGACTAGGCAAATAGCGATACAAGATCAAACAATATCATTGGGCAACACTTGTTGTACCTGCTGGTTACATTTGTATGTGTGTATTGGGTGGGGGTATTTGTTTGCCGTTCCACGATGTTTTTGAGAATCATAGTGATTAGCCTGTACAAGGGACTCAATAACAGAGACACACGTTCTAAGTGACCTTAGATGTTAACAGCACATTAAACTCTATAAAACAAACCAAATGAAAGGTATATCTTTCAGCGTTCTTGACATTTGGTCTTCCCTATGAACGCAGCGTTCTTGACATTTGGTCTTCCCTATGAACGCAGCGTTCTTGACATTTGGTCTTCCCTATGAACGCCGCTATAGTACCTCGCCTGTAAACTGGTCATTCTGACTCTGACGTGTTGTACAAAACATGCTTAAAAATGACAAAATATTTCTAATAATGAGCAATGCTACATTGTATTTAAGTTCTAGAAAGCACAGTAATACATTGTATTTAAGGTTAAGAAAGCACAATAATACATTGTATTTAAGTTCTAGAAAGCACAATAATACATTGTATTTAAGTTCTAGAAAGAACAATGATACATTGTATTTAAGTTCTAGAAAGAACAATGATACATTGTATTTAAGTTCTAGAAAGCACAATGATACACTGTATTTAGGTTCTAGAAAACACAATAATACATTGTATTTAAGTTCTAGAAATCACAATAATACATTGTATTTAGGTTCTGGAAAGCACAATGATACATTTTATTGAAGTTCTAGAAAGCACAATAATACATTGTATTTAAGTTCTAGAAATCATCATAATACATTGTATTTATGTTCTAGAAAGCACAATAATATATTGTATTTAAGTTCTAGAAAAACACAATATTACATTATATTTAATTTCTAGAAAGCACAATGATACATTGTATTTAAGTTCTAGGAAACACAATGACACATTAAATTTATGTTCTAGAAAGCACTATAATACATTGTATTTAAGTTCTAGAAAGCACAATAATACATTGTATTTTAGTTCTAGAAAGCACAATGATACATTGTATTTAAGTTCTAGTAAACACATGGATACATTGTATCTAAGTTCTAGAAAGCACAATAATACATTGTATTTAAGTTCTAGAAAGCACAATAATACATGAACATAACGCACACATATTGTTTGTTTATGATAAAAAAATGCATGAAGTTTTGTTTATAAAGAACAAAATAGCATACGGCCATGGTAAAGTTTGCGAATAGCCGCATACAAAGTATTCAAAAGTGCTTTTCAAGGGCAAACAATTTCATTTATTTTTAAACACTAAATGATTTGCATTACTATATTTTGACAAAACATATAATCTGGCTAATAAAAGGTGAAATAACACCATCGTATATGTGGATTTTTATATGAGTGACATCTGTTTAGTTCATCCATCGTGATGACATAGGGAACAATAAAATAAAGACATGCATTAAAGCAAAAGTATTAGATGTTTCTTTGGTCAATCACAAGTGCGCAATTCTACACCCGGCTGTCTCAAACATATTCGCTGTACATTCTGAATTTTATAGATCTTGCTATAGCTTGATTCCCGAAAGAATATACTGTTTAATTAAAATTCTTCTGAGATATTTTATATGCATTCATAGAGAATTTTACCTTTTTAAACCGTAAATGATGCTTGATTCAATAGGCACTATACAACGTTTTGAAGGTCAACCGTCACATTCTATGGACGTTATGGAGGGATGCAAGGATATTACATATTCTACCACGTCTGTGATGTAACGACGGTTTTCAATGGTTAAAAAGAGTGCATTATTGAGCGATATAACATGCGCGTGCCAATAACCAATGCACGTGAAATAGTGCGCACGCATGCTGTTCCAACAACCTCCCCGTATTTTATCGCGAATTAACAAAAATAGCATAACTGTCAGGCGGGATCAACATATTTGACCGGCCTGCCATTCAAAAGATTACACGGATCTATAGACCTAAAGTATGTGGGTCCGTGCAGTGAAAACGGTTTATTAATTATTGACATTTAAAATGTACAGGTCTGAAGACAAAATGGTTAATCATTAATTACTTCTGTTTTTGTACTGTCAAGTGTTGATATCATGTTTTACCGAACGATGTCGATAGCGTGCCAATGTTTGATTGATTGAAATAAACATCGTTTCTGACGTCACACGGGTTCAATTGTTTCTGGTCTGCAAAACGATTATTTCTTAACCAAGGTCAAGTGATGTCGAGCATTCGCCTACAGTGTACAAACCGTGTGTGAAGAATAATGTTGCAAAAAGTTACATCGGTCCGAACAGTGGTTGCAAAATACATCTGTCCGATGAAGTCGGTGAAGGTGAATGTCGCGTCATGATCAGCAGGTCAGCGACTTTCCATCACGTCATGGCAACCAACTAAATATGCCAACTCATGTCAGGCCTATCGTATGGTGTTGTATCATTGGCACTTCCAAGATAATCCGCTTGATATCGGTACGATGATGATGGTTTTAGAAATAAACGCAATCCGGGAATCCCAATCCTACGCACTGAGAAATGTTGGCGCGACATTAATCAAGTTAAAACGAGGCAACACGATCATGTGATAAATCTTGCACCCGCAAAAGAACAGCGTCTAATTTGCATATCGAATTATCTAGGTCATGTCGCCTTATAAGACAGCAAAACTTTACAATTAGTTACATTTGACGTGGTAGAATAAAAATAATCATTCGAAAATGTTGGAAAAATAATTAACTCAGGCCGAAGCAGCCTTCGTTAATTATTTTTACCAACATTTTCTCACCCTTGTTATATATTCCACCATAATGCACGCACATATGTTGATTATTTCTTAAATATCAAGTCCATCGACATCACAACTCCTCTTATAAAGCTGGTGGTAAATGCTGTCGTCACCTGTACGGTGTGACAGGTGGTAGAACATAGCCTGCTACCTGGAACATGTACGACATGTCTAGTTAACGTGTTACAGCGACGCTGACTTTCCTCTGCCCACACAAACAAGGAAAGGTCACCGCTGATATTCGTGTAAACATGGACGTACATATATTTAAAACACAGGAAAAGTGATATCACAGGCTGTATCGTCTTCTTAACATCACGTGGGTATGATGCGATTACAGTAGTCATATCGGAATAATTGTCTGCGCATGTCTTGAAAATTGAATTATCACACCGACAACTTATAGTCGTTGCGACGCAAATCGATGCACAATTTCAAACTAACATCAATATATTCATCTACACTAAACTGTGTATGGAAGAAGCAATCGTTATGAATCTCCTATACTCTTTATCTGATGCATGAACGTTCAAATGGGGACCATGTACAGTTGATGTTCAAATATGATTGACACGTGCGCTCAACGGGAAGGTTAGTGTTCAGTGTTTCTATAACATCAATGCGCATGAGTTTATATATTTTGTTCCGTGGGAAGACTGGTGATAATGAGTTTATAACGTGTTTTCAGAGGGAAAATTAGTGTGTATGAGTTTATAACGTGTTACATGGGAAGCTTAGTGCGGATGAGTTTTTAGCTTGTTCCAACGAAAGGTCAGTGCCTGTGAGTTTATACTTTGTTCCATTGGAAGATTAGCATATACGATGTTATACTTTGTTCTGTGGGAAGATTAGCAATTAGGAGTTTATACCTTGTTGTGGGGAAGATTGGTTTCTACGATTGTATACCGTGTTCCGTGGGGAAAATGAGCGCGTATGTGTTTATACCTTGTTCCGTGGAAAGATTAGTACGTATGGGTTTATACCTTGTTACGTGGATTAGTACGTATGGGTTTATACATTGTTCCGTGGAAAGATTAGTACGTATGGGTTTATACCTTGTTCCGTGGAAAGATTAGTACGTATGGGTTTATACCTTGTTACGTGGGAATATTAGTACGTATGGGTTTATACCTTGTTACGTGGGAAGATTAAATGTAGTACGTATGGGTTTATACCTTGTTACGTGGGAAGATTAGTCCGTATGGGCTTATACCTTGTTCCGTGGAAAGATTAGTGTGTACGGGATTATCTTGTTCTATCGGAAGATTAATGCGTATGAGATGTTACCTTGTTCCGTGAGAAGATTATCGGTTAGGAGCTTATACCTTGTTCAGCTGGAAGATTAGTGGCTATCAGCTTTTATTTTGTTCCGTAGGAAGATTGGTGCATATGAGTTTATACCGTACTCCATGAGAAAATTAGTGCCTATGGGTTTATTCCTTATTCCGTGGGATATTAGTGTCTATGAGTTATTCCTTTTTTCTTGGAAAGAGTAGTTCATATGGGTTCAATCCGCGCTACGTGTGGATATCAGTGCCTTTAATTTAACACCTTGTTCCATGGGAAGATTAGCGCCTGTGAATTTATACCTTGTTTCCATACCGTGTTTCGTGGGGAGATCAGTTCATATGAGTTTGTTGATACCTTGTTCCGTCGGAAGATACGTGGTGATTGATGTATAGTTTGGCCCATGTGAAGATAAATACCTCTGAGTTATACATTGCTCTGTGGGAAATTAATGCTTATGAGTTTATGCGTTGTTTAAACGACTAATTTTCCTGTTTTTGCAAAGGTCTGATGCCGAGTTTAGAACGCTACAACACTGCAATGCCATGCCGAAAGCACCCAACACAGTTGTCCGCCCGTTCACGTCATACTGACAATGTTTTTACCAGTTGTAGCGATTACCCTGCTGCATGTTAAGCAGGGAAAACATAAACAGTTTAAGGACTTTGTAGATAAACTGAATGTATGCTTACAGGTACAAATATAAAGTCTCAAAACATACATCGTTTATAGACTTAACGTCTGTTCTACACTCCCAAAATGGACACGTGAAGTATACTGGTGATCTGTTACTGTACACAGCATCAACATAGTTACAGTAAAAAGTGTCATCATAATTGCTTTGTTCGTTTAAACAAGTAACACATCATACCGATACTTAATGTCATTAGTTTTGCCACACCCTTTATTGGTTGTGCTTATGACATGCTAATGAAACATGTGAAATTTCCAAGAGTTATTTCTTAACTGAAGGCCCTACAGATCAACCAAAGAAAATGTCGGAATGGACTCGGTGTGATATCATAATTATCATATGATTTCAGAGTTGATTATTATGAAGCGGTTATAAAGGATGGTAGGGTAATCTCATTATATGTCCTGATCGTCTTTCATTGAGGACATCACCAGTATTGTAACGGGGATATGTCTTTATCCATCATCCATTGAAGTTTCGACAAACAAACGTGAGGGAGATAGCTGTCCGAACTAACATAATGCGTGTGATCAACCATTTACAGACAAACATTTTATGATTGTGAATACGGTGATTTGAAACAAAAACGTTACAGATTCTATTACGTACCCTCTATAAAAAGTTTAATTGACACAATTTCACTGCAATTATATTTGGCTAACTATAATTATAATCAGTTCGTCTTTACCATTAGATACGTTTTGTGTATAATTGATTTCACAGCCAATTCGATCACTATTGATGTATTTTTACATCATTAACATATTCTTACCTATCAAATTTTAGTTGGATATCTTGATTTTTGTAAATGTATATTTTAACATTGCTGTGTGGCCCTGAATGGCTCATGATATCTATGGGCTGTTAAACAATTCAAAACTAAATACAACCATACACAAGTTTGCTGAAGATGCAGCCACGTATTTTGCCAGCTTGTGTACCTTATTGAGTAAGGTCTGTTACTACGGGTTTGGTGATCCTTTGGTTCCCCTATTTCCTGGATTTTCCGAAATCGACATCACTTTCCGTTACCCCTTACTCTATCTTGTTTCTCACACTTGAATAAGAAGTAAAAAATGAATGCTGTGAAGGAAGGGAGTTTCGACTCTTGCAAAACTAATAATGACAGGATTGGGAATTCGGGTGATAATTGCCTATAAAAACTAATTCAGAAGTGCATTAATACCGTTTAGCTGTTTGTTTAAAACTCCACTTGGAGAACGATTGATATACCATCTGTGTTTGAACACGTTCAATGTCGTGCCCATTTCGTTTTGACTATAATTAGCTAGAAAACACAAATATTTATAATGAAATTTATATTTCAGGTTTACAAACACTACGATGACGACATCAGATTTCGGACACCTTACGGTGACCTTTCAACCCCAAAATGTTACGTCACAAGCCGTTGATGGAAACTTGACAGAACCGGAAGGGGAGCTTACCGCAGACGGTATCATAGTTCCGGTCATCTGGGCGCTACTGGTGATCACAGGAACAATAGGTAACGGAATAGTGATATATATACTGAGCCGATACGGCGAACGGACGGTGACCAATATTTATGTGATCAACTTGGCGTTCTCGGACCTCACCTTCATTGTGATAGTGCTACCTATTACGGCCATACACTTTGTAATACCGACGTACATGTTTGGGGAGGCCTTGTGCAGGATCAGTATCTACCTTATATATGTAAGTATTGTGACGTAGCAAGTGTTATTGTCCCATTTATTTATAAATTGGAAAGCCTAAACTTACGTTCTCTGCATCCCAGGAATATGTCATAGCAAAATAAAATGCATGCTGTTAGCAATTCGATTTGTTTTAGGTAGAAAACGACCAATTGTTAGGATGATATTTGTCCTTTGAAGTTTACAGATAAGCAATACATGACTTCGAAGCCGATACATGTTACCGTTAATCGCCGTGCCGTTCTTTCTTTCTTGTAAAATCCACAACGTGGCGCGCGCAGAGCCCTCAATTTCCTACGGACGTATTCCAGGGATGCAGAGAACGTAAGAGAGCGTTATGCCCGGATTTTTGGGGATGGGTATGATATTTTATACGATGTCGCCTAGAGAATTTGTATACTAATCAAGCTTGCCGATATTGATGGGTCTATCGTACATAGGTAGATGTATACGTATGTAATTCAAATGATTAATTGTTTTCGAAAGCTCAGCTGAAATAGTGATATTTTCGGAAAACGCTAGACTTAACCCATTTATTACAAGTAAAATGCTTTATGCGCAATAAGATGATGAGAGCAAAGGCTAAGGTTTAGCCTTTACTCTCGTCATCTTATTTTGCTTACGACCGTTCGGCCTATATCTGTCCCGTCCGCAACCTCAGTAAACAAAGCGTGCATCGTATCTTACACCTGTAGCTATATCTATTACAAGTATATGTTAGGGTCGTAATGACCTATTGACGTCATATTAACGGACAGGGACAGTGATTTACGTTACAAGTTATTTATACTTAGATATGATGCATTAATGTACTTAGTTTTGAGTCGGGCTGATATCTGATCGGATGAGGCGAACCCGGATTCGCCATTTTTTCGTTTTCTTGACGTTTGAAAGCATACTGTATTGCTATCGCTCAAACGCGACTAAGATCAACACAACGCCTGTGTTCTAGATTCCCTCCCCTTGATCGACCGAAAGCGCGGATAATATGTTCTACGGAGAATTGAATTCAATTACAAGGCGATGGAGTTTTTTTTAATTCTGTTAAATAACGGTAGACCAGCTACCACGTGTTTTAGAACGCTGAAAAGTATTTAAAACAATGTGAATATTTCTATTTGAAAAGGTCTTAGGCGGGCACTCACACCAAAACATCCCATAATTATTTTAGATTAGAGTGAAGGCACGTGCCTACAGGAAGCTGTACCAATAATGTACCAAGATGAAAGGCCCTTTTACAATGCTGATGTCCCTTACTATGTAAAAGTCCCTCCTATTTACTGACAGGTTTAATCGTGCCCAGGTTATGACATTTCTTTAAAGTTCCCATTAGTAGCCTCTATGGACGCAGTCCCATATGATCCAAGTTGTTGCGAGGTCGTAAATCCCTTAAAAATCAAACAAAATATCCATTTGAAAAAAATACAAACCGATTTGACAATTGTATTGCCTATTTCTAACAGTTGAAGCTATCTGATTATCTCATGATACCTGTTTAAATAAAACATGTAGTGCGTGCAATATCGTGTAATTTGCAACGGACATGATCGTTTTCGAAATTACTAAGTATTATCAAATAAAATATTACTATCTTAAATGTGTCATATATTCTGTTGATATAATTGCAAATAATTTCCTATTGGTAATGATTTAATCTAGACAGTTTTTGATCCTCTTTAGAACCATAACTGATTAACAAGCTATAAAAGAGCGAGGGTGTTGCCAAGGTATCATATACAACTTACTGAATGTTGTTCTTTAGAGGGTAGGTAATAAATTATAACTTATATGTTTATGTATCATATAGGTAAAATAAACTCCTCAGATTTTGTATCTATACCTTTCTTTCTGCTTCTGTATACCGGAAAATGTTTGTCCAGTTAAACTTTCGACCTTCTCCCTTAAATTCAAATTTCGTCTTTCACATACAATTACTCTGTATATTATGTTTTTTGAAATTATAACTTCGCCCTCGTTACGGGGATTAGCTCGTTTGTTTGAGTGGTTTTAAGTCCGTTTCACTACCGTGTAATTCGGTTATCCAGCGGAGGGCAAAAAAAGCGAAAATAAAACCGCAGCAAAAATGTCCAGTATACAGTGGTCATTTTAACATAATTTACGTTTTTGTGTGCAAGTTGAGGTTACGATAACTGTCTTTTTGGCCTTGTGTATTCAGTTCAGCTGTTGTCCTCTACCAAAACCGCTCCGTATAGACAGACAGACATTCTTTATTTCCTCTTTAACAAGAGATTAAAGTCAATCAACACATACATATATGTTCACATTTCAAATTACATAAAGATAGCGTTCATCAATAGAAAAAGGAAGAGAGTTACAATAATGTGTCAATCTCGCTCAACATTCTTTCTAGATTAATTAACATAATGATCATTCATCACACCATCCATCATTAAGTCCCGCGTTTAAAACAATTTCGGACACTCAAGCAGAAAATGAAAAACAATATCAGCAGTAGATTTACCACAAAGTTTATATAATACAATATCGCGTTAAAATATAAATGAATATTTCATCAGCTCTTACATTTAACTGCCACAATGCATTTATGCGGTTTTTGCTTGGTACTCCGTTCTAATATGGGGTTGATTCCCTGATAACTTTGTATGGCAGAATAACGAAGCAATTCCGCTTTTGTAGATAATGTATCTCTCCACCGTATATGATAGAAGTCTGTAATAAATCTTTTAATAAAACGTTTCCAGCATAATTTTGGAGGTACAAATATGCTGGTTAAAAAGTAAATAAAAATTGATGACGTTTTCGGTAGTCCAATACAACGCCTACAGACATATCTATGAGTGAGTTCTAATTCTTCAACAGATTTATTGGTATAAACGTTCCAAAGTTTGCTTCCATGTAGCACACATGGATAAACAACAGATTTTACTATATTAAAACTAGTTACAGGGTTACGCCAATTACATGTGTAGCGTGAATGCCTATACCAATAAGAGAGTTTAAACTGTTCCTTCCTTTCACACAGGACTCGGTAATACCACTGTCTGATTGTAGGTTACATGTAAAGAATATCACAGCATAAGTTTCTGTATAGTACGTGGAATAGCCACTTCTCCAAGAAAACAAGAAATTTTACTACGTTGCTCTGATTTCGATCGACGTGAGCGATCGAATATCATAACAGAACGTTTAACAGTTATACTTCAAACGCCACATAGCAGAGTAGTAATATGCAATGTCCAACTGTTTTTGAAGAAGAGAAAGCGACGCTGATTAAAGTAACGTATCATCTGCTAACAATACACAGGGTATGTGTATATCTTTAAACTCTAAACCCGAAATTCCGATTGTCTAGCTCAACATTAAGATCATTACCAGAAAACACCATGCGGATACCACTCGACCTTGACCTACCCCCTGACCTATTGGGTACGTACTACTACGTTTACCACCGAAAAAGCACTGATGACGTCTCATTAGTAAATGAATCAAATAAAAGTCTCCAAAACTTGCCATTGACACCTAAATTGTATAATTTGTACATAAAACCGTTTATCCACACACTATTGAATGCTTTTTGATTATCAAGAAAGGCAGCGAACACTTTTGATTTTCTTTCTATATAATATGAAATAGATTCCTTTACGTTAAATGCTGCCGTGATACTTTCACAGTGCTCCCTGAAACCTTGTTGAAGCTTATTGGGAAACTGTATGACATTACACTGTTTTAAGATTCTAGAGAATAAAACCTTTTCCATTACCTTTTGCATGATCGGTGTAAGAGTTATGTCCCTGTAATTAACCACCAACAACCGATCTCGCTTACCACCTTTAAAAAGAGTAATTACGATACCAAATTTGAAATGTTCAGGGTATGACTCCCTTTCTATTATGTCATTAAAACATGCAACGATTGAATTAAGCAAATTACAACTAGCTTATCTTATATGTTATAGAAATATCCCAGCGTGTCCACCGACTTTTCCACTATTCATATCTATAATAGCCTGTTTGACTTCCAAAACTGTGATGGGGTCGTCACAAATACCATCATTATTGTTAAAACTATTAACGTTCATAACGTCGACCATGCGTTCAATGCGTTTCTTGAACTCATCATCAAAGTGTGGTTCATTGAGAGGACTTGATAAATTGCGAAAATGTTCATACCACGCTTCTCTCAAAATATCTGAATCACGAGTAATCTTTCCAATAACCAGTTATTCATACGAGTAAGAGTTTTTACTTACATTCCTCTTTGTACGTATAGCTTTATGAAATGTTCCGGTATAGAGTTCTGCCATTTTTTTCAAGTTGTTCAAACTGTTTCCTTTCGTACTGTTCACGAGCGAGTTTAAATTCATTGCGAAATGATCTCTTCGCGGTTTTATAGTTTGTGTAAGTCTCATGACCTTCACCACGTGGACGACCTTCATCGATTCATAAAGACCGGATATATCTCATATTAGTATGTAGAGATTTTACATTATTACTGTTCCAATGCGGTTTCAAATAATTTCTGTACCGTTTTGTAGGAAACGATAATTTTGCAGCAACATTCATTATTTTAGCAATCTCAGAGATTACAGCCGGAACTTGTATTTGTTCCAATAGCATATATAATCGTTGTTTATATGTGTTTATAATCTTATGTTCTTCCGTAACTTTTTTCCAGCTAATAGCCGAATCTAGCAATGGATAATCACGTTTATGACAATTCATTCGAAATGTAAGCTGTGTCGGTCGATGGTCAGACATATCTAGAAACTGGTCATCACATATATGACAGGAATCTACAAGGTCGATTTTGGATTGAACTGTTGTCCTCTACCAAAACCGCTCCGTATTGTTGACAGTGAAACACGGCCTAGTCAATGTTGTTTACAACTTTCGTGGTGGAAGCAACTCTCAATATCACACGAAACCTTAACGAAAGCATAGATTACTAACGATTACCTGGAATAAAATTTGCCAATGTTTGGAATTAAGATGACCTCATGTGAAAAGGGAAATTAATTCATTTTAATGAACCACATCTATATTATTTACTTCCACAAACATCAATCGACATTTTCCATACCTTTAACGACTGCAATTAATTGAAATAGAGGAATTCATAATCATAACATTTGTATATCGATTTCTTCATGTCTTCGTGCCTCTATATAATTACTATTGCGCTGAAGGATAACATGCTATTAATTGGTCCATTGCAAATGATTTCAGTGAACAATATGTAATACGAGATGTTGGTGAAAATCAGATTCAATCATAGGAATCAGATAAGTACCTTCAAAAACACATTAACACATTAAATACATGTTGGTTGTCAGTATCGAAGTAAATGCTATCTTGACATCAAGACATTCTGTGCACTTCCGTCCGGCCCAGCAGGTGTGATTTATATATGTGAAAACTTGTTTCGTAATCGTTGTACATATACAAATGTAAAACAATTTTGACTGGCTTCGACGCTGGAAATCTTTCTCTTTATTGAAGTCGTGTCGACAAAACACTGAACATGCAATGATCGAAAGATTCACAAACCTAAATTACTCTCTGTATGCCTCCATTCCGTAATTAAGATGCTACTAGCGTTAATATTGATAGCTCAAAACTACTGATAACTGTCTAGATTCATAGATTCCAAATGCTAGACATGGAATTAATGTGTATGTCTGGTGGCATAAAAGATATTTTAAGACCGATAACCGGAAGTTTACTAGCCTAACAGGTGATGCAGGATGGGAAAAACCTTCATCTTGTCAGTCAGTTCACAATTACCAAAATTTTGAAAACAACGTTTTGAAAAGAAAAGACACAGAAAAGTTTTATTCATCCAACAACCGGTCACTATTCGGAGGCACATTAATAGGCGTGTCTTATTTTAGATGGGACCTTCACCTGTACAAGAGCTGATTGGTTGATTTATAGGAAATACTGTTAAATTTTTCTAACGGTTTACATTTTAACGCACCCAACAATCGTCGCCGAATATGTATAGTGAAGTGAGCTACGCACATCCCCAAGTCGTATTTGTTTACAAGTCCAGAGCATGCTTCGTGTGTTTCGTGAGATATCTAATGAACATTTTCATACCGCATTTATTTCTGAGATTGTCGCGTTTTAGACAGGGCAATTCCACTTCTCTCACAAATCAATTACAATTGTACAAACACATGGCGAAACTACCATTCACTCGCTTTCAGAGGTCAGTAATACCGACATACTCAGTTACTATATTCTGTCAGAATTCAGTATTAATCCCGGAGGTTTCCGTGATTAGTGTCTGTGTACAGAATGTAAGATCGCGCCTTCAGAAATCGAACGACATTAGTAAATGGAGTTAGTTGAGCTCGCCACGTGCTTTCACGACAGCTATTATAACTTACGCTGTTGGCGAGATAGAAACAAGAGAAGCCGAACACATGTCCGTCACAGACAACTGTGACTGGTCTAGAACGTCTTTGGAATTCCAGAGCCCACCCACTGAATACATGTCTTGAAAGCGCGTGGTTAGCAATGTGATTGGTTTCAGGTGAAAAACTGGCCAATCGCTAGGCTGATACATGTACCTAGCATTTGAAAAATTACATAGAAGTGACATCCTTCGTGACAGGCATTCAGTTGTACAGAGGTACCATTACGGTGCCACTCGATTCCTATTATGTTCATCAAAGGATCAAACAACCCTATTTGCATCATCCAGAAGGTGACGCGTGCAGGGTGTTTCTTTCATCATGACATATGGGGGAGTGCAGAGACCGTAACCCGTTAGATTTCGACGATGACCAAACTTACACCGAGAGTTTATATATATATATTGATGTTTTACAACAATATTTATCAATTTATAGACTTTTGAGGAAATTGAGATTTATTGATGATCAGATGACAAAAGGACAAAATGAAATGTTAAATCTGATTGGTAACACATACCTAAAAGCATTATGAGAAGTTCTTTTAACACAACCAATAAGAGTTTATATGTTACGTTTCGATGATTAGTACGGTACAATGTATGTACACTGTCACCTTCATCAGACAAATGACCAGTGAATCGTATGCACTCAAAGGTGTAAAATGAGCTTAACTGGGTATGTCACATTTTACACCTTTATGTGCATACGCGTCACTGGTTATTTGTATGAATAGGTGACATTGTAATACCGTACTAGTCATCGAAACGTCACCTAGAACATTTTATTGGTTGTGTAAACATATTTTTTTATAATCGACCTTAAAGCAGTTAGTATACAAATGTATTGCCATCTGTATACAAAATAGAGTGTCACCTAACGGAGCTTCTGAATGTCGATTTTTGATAAACCGTGACAAGAATATGATTTTCAGGATAAGTGAAAATCAATGTTAGATGGCAAACTTTTCCACTATAATGACGCATAGTTTGGTAATTTGTGAAATTGACTCTGTCTTACTATTTTTAGAAACTGCACGTTAATATCCATTTATGACATCATTTCAATTGAAATGTCGCTATGCTTTCCCCAAATGTATTTCTTTCTTCCGTACAATTTTCATCTGTTCCATCTTCTCTTATGATATACGATAAATAAGTATCTTATGTATCAATTAATGACTTTTCTTAGGGTGAACATGTGGTTATATAAACCTGAGGATGTGATATCAATCTCTATTTCGTCTCGATAAAAATCACTTTATCATGTTCATATAATCACATATTCACCTCAACAAAAGAAAATAATTAATACATGTCTGTTCTAAATGTTCCAAGTTTAAAAACGGTTATTAATCAAAATCTGATCGAAACAGCTAAACATCTAATTAGTATTAATGGAAATATCCCCTTTTATATAAATCGTGCATAGACGAGGAGCTCAACATAATTTGAACATAGGTTCAGTTAACATTTATTCCCTATAGTGTTTCCTTTGTTGTTACATGTATCAGTCATGCACTTAAACGCGTTCTACGACAATGTCCGTTTGTATATGTGTGCATTGTCAATGAAACGATATTGACGAAAACATAATCCAAATATCACTGTCATTTAAACGTTTGATTTTATCTCATGCGTGGACTACTTCAAGTAGAATGTCAGGCGTTATATTAATAAACGTGCATTTTATTAGGTCACCTGACCATAGGTTATGGTGATCTATTGTCATCCGTCTTCGTCTGTTGCCGTGCGTCGTGCGTTGTTATCTTGTGAGCACGATAACTTGAGTAAATGGGACTGGAATTCGATGAATTTCGCTAAGCTATTTTATATAAATAAGATGTCGGGCAGGTTTGCAAATAGGTCAGATCAGACAGTAACTGACAGAGTTACTGCCAATCGGGGAATACAAGATGGCCGATCCTGGCCTCTGATTTGCTGAGACGAGAAATTGTCAACTTCTCAAGATTATCTGCAACTATTGTTGTGTTCTTTAATTGACTGAGATGTTCTTGACTTCGTCTCAAGAAAGGGTACACCCATTGACTTCTAACTTAGTAGAAGTGTTCCTTATGAGGTTTCGCCCAAGTTTATTACTTTTCGTGCTGATTGTAAAATTCCAAATGGCTACCCTGGCCTGTGATTGGCGAGGACATTTACAATTTCATCTGTACCTAATCTATCAAACACGTCATCTAATTTATCTATACAGCACGTGTATGTCTGGTCTCTAAACCTAATATGGGTGTTAGCCCTCTCTCAAAAGTAACCATGCGCCAATTTTTAAAAAAGAACATGCTACAATTTGAGTATTTCAGAATTTACTCAGGTGACCGTTTGACCGTCATGGCCTCTCTTGATATCAATGTCGCATGGTAACCTTTAGTGGTGATAGAACTATATGAACAATATGTCCATATGTTAGGTTGACCTATTGAGAGTACACATTAAAGATATAATACATTATCACATCTCACTGTCAGACGACAGAGTTATACCCATTTAACTACAGTTTCACGTAAGTATGCGAACAACTGGTTAATGTTAATAGCTTCGTTTCAAAAGTTCAGCGAACACTTATCTTATCTAGACAACACTTTTTTGTGATCTCTCGTTTCATGGTGTGTAATACATCGCCGGCTTGAACAATTACCGTGCTCTCGGAGGAACCATATCCTTTCAAGAGTACATGCTGTATGAGAATATACCGCTTTTTTATTATCTCATTGATTTGTATTTATACTCATCTAATTTAAGCGATTCCACAAAAACCGGTGAACATTTATCTACATTATTTGGGTTAATTCTTCTTAAATGCATTTGGGGTATTGCTGCATGTCTGGTCCCTTGTTAGCCCTAAATAAAGTTAATCGTCGTCAGTCGATAATTAATTGACGTCGTTTAGTTAAATCTATCGGAAATGGTGGTGATAATATAATGTTAGCCGAGGTGTTTAGTGCCGGTGGCCAGGGATTCTCCAAACGTACTGCATTAGAGTGTAAATCTTATAAGAATCGTGTCAAAAGAGTAAAGAACATGTGAATTCATTTTCTGTTGAAGATTTTTGTTCCTTTTTTGTTGTTGAATTTTTTATTCCTTTTTTATGTTGAAGATTTTTGTTCCTCTTTCCTGATGAAGTTGTCCCACTTTTCTGTTGATGATCACTATCTCTGTGTCCCTGTCGTTGTTACCACTATTTCTGTGTCCCTGACGTTGTGATCACTATCTCTCTGTCCCTGTCGTTGTTATCACTATCTTTGTGTCCCTGTCGTTGTTACCACTATATCTGTGTCCCTGTCGTTGTTACCACTATTTATGTGTCCCTGTCGTTGTGATCACTATCTCTGTGTCCCTGTCGTTTTGATCACTATCTCTTTGTCCCTGTCGTTGTTACCACTAGCCCTGTGTCCCTGTCGTTGTTACATTCTTTGTTACAGTCGATGCTGTTTTCACTGATATATAGCGTTTGTGTTCCCGGGCTATGTAAGTTTCTCTTTGAAGTACGCCCTGTCGTTGTTATCAGTATCTCTGTGTCCCTGTCGTTGTGAGCACTATCTCTGTGTCCCTGTCGTCGTTATCACTATATATGTGTCCTGACGTTGTTAACACTATCTCTGTGTCCCTGTCGTTGCTATCACTATATATGTGTCCTGACGTTGTTAACACTATCTCTGTGTCCCTGTCGTTGTTCTCACTATCTTTGTGTCCCTGTCGTTGTGATCACTCTCTCTGTGTCCCTGTCGTTGTTACCAATATCTCTGTGTCACTGTCGTCGTGATCACTATCTCTGTGTCCCTGTAGTTGTTATCACTATCTCTGTGTCTCTGTCGTTGTTATCACTATATATGTGTCCTGGCGTTGTTACCACTATCTCTGTGTGCCTGTCGTTGTTACCACTATCTCTGGGGCCCTGTCGTTGTTATCACTATCTGTGTGTCCCTGTCGTTGTGATCACGATCTCTGTGTCCCTGTCGTTGTGTTCACTATCTCTGTGTCCCTGTCGTCGTTATCACTATATATGTGTCCTGTCGTTGTTACCACTATCTCTTTGTCCCTGTCGTTGTGATCACTATCTCGGTGTCCCTGTCGTTGTTATCACTATATATGTGTCCCGACGTTGTTACCACTATCTCTGTGTCCTTGTCGTTGTTATCACTATATATGTGCCCTGACGTTGTTACCACTATCTCTGTGCCCCTGTCGTTGTTATCACTATATTTTTGTCCCTGTCGTTGTCATCCCTGTATCTGTGTCCCTGTCGTTGTTACATTCTGTGTAACAGTCGAAACTGTTTTCACTGATATATAGCGTTTGTGTTCCCGGGCTATGTAAGTTTCTCTTTGAAGTCCGCCCTGTCGTTGTTATCAGTATTTCTGTGTCCCTGACGTTGTAAACACTATCTGTGTCCCTGTCGTTGTTACATTCTTTGTTACAGTCGATGCTGTTTTCACTGATATATAGCGTTTGTGTTCCCGGGCTATGTAAGTTTCTCTTTGAAGTCCGCCCTGTCGTTGTTATCAGTATTTCTGTGTCCCTGACGTTGTAACCACTATCTGTGTCCCTGTCGTTGTTCCCACTATCTCTGTGTCCCTGTCGCTGTTATCACTATATATGTGTCCTAACGTTGTTACCACTATCTCTGTGCCCCTGTCGTTGTTATCACTATATCTGTGTCCCTGTCGTTGTTATCGCTATTTCTGTGTCCCTGTCGTTGTCATCGCTATTTTTGTGTCCCTGTCGTTGTTATCACTTTATATGTGTCCTGACGTTGTTACCACTACCTCTGTGTCCCTGTCGTGGTAATCACTAGCTCTGTGTCCCTGTCGTTGTGATAACTATCTCTGTGTCCCTGTCGTTATGAACAATCTCTCTGTGTCCCTGTCGTTGATACCACTATCTCTGTGTCCCTGGCGTTGTTATAACTATTTCTGTGTCCATGTCGTTGTCATCACTATCTGTGTGTCCCTGTCGTTGTGATCACGATCTCTGTGTCCCTGTCGTTGTGATCTCTATCTCTGTGTCCCTGTCGTTTTTATCACTATTTCTGTGTCCCTGACGTTTTAAACACTATCTGTGTCCCTGTCGTTGTTCCCACTATCTCTGTGCCCCTGTCGTTGTTATCACTATATTTTTGTCCCTGTCGTTGTCATCCCTGTATCTGTGTCCCTGTCGTTGTTATCCGTATCTCTGTGTCCCTGTCGTTGTAATGACTATCTCTGTGTCCCTGTCGTTATGAACAATCTCTCTGTGTCCCTGTCGTTGATACCACTATCTCTGTGTCCCTGGCGTTGTTATAACTATTTCTGTGTCCATGTCGTTGTTATCGCTATTTCTGTGTCCCTGTCGTTGTGATCTCTATCTCTGTGTCCCTGTCGTTATTATCGCTATCTCTGTGTCCCTGTCGTTGTGATAACTATCTCTGTGTCCCTGTCGTTTTGATCACTATCTCTGTGTCCCTTTCGTTGTTATCACTATATATGTGTCCTAACGTTGTTACCACTATCTCTGTGTCCCTGACGTTGTTATAACTATCTCTGTGTCCCTGTCGTTTTTATCACTATTTCTGTGTCCCTGTCGTTCTTATCACTATCTCTGTGTCCCTGACGTTGTTAACACTATCTCTGTGTCCCTGTCGTTGTCATCACTATTTTTGTGTCCCTGTCGTTGTTATCACTATTTTTGTATCCCTGTCGTTGTTATCACTATTTTTGTATCCCTGTCGTTGTTATCACTATTTTTGTGTCCCTGTCGTTGTTACCGCAATCTCTGTGTCCCTGTCGTTGTTAACACTATATATGTGTCCTGTCGTTGTTACCACTATCTCTGGGTCCCTGTCGTTGTTATCACTATATATGTGTCCCGACGTTGTTACCACTATCTCTGTCTCCCTGTCGTTGTTACCACTATCTCTGGGGCCCTGTCGTTGTTATCACTATCTTTTTGTCCCTGGCGTTGTTACCTCTATATCTGTGTCCCTGTCGTTGTTATCCGTATCTCTGTGTCCCTGTCGTTGTTATCACTATTTCTGTGTCCCTGACGTTGTAAACACTATCTGTGTCCCTGTCGTTGTTACCACTATCTCTGTGTCCCTGTCGTTGTTACCACTATCTCTGTGTCCCTGTCGTTGTTACATTCTGTGTAACAGTCGATGCTGTTTTCACTGATATATAGCGTTTGTGTTCCCAGGCTATGTAAGTTTCTCTTTGAAGTACGCTTAATCCTTGCTCCATAATGTTAAGTGAACATTTAATGATAATTTCAGAAAATCCTAAAAACATTATGATATTAAAACCTCTGTTTCAAAGAGTGCAGAGCATCAATGCTGAACTTTGTAGTTGATTCATATAATAAATATGATACGTATTAAGTATAGTATGACTATTTACACTCCAGTGGTCCATGTTACAACATATTTTCCATTTAATAAAAACCCTGTAAAATTTCGTTAACAAATGACATCATCGACATTTATATAACTGACAGTACCTTTGAAATGTACACAGACATGATATACAATCTTTATTCAGCAATAGACACAAATGTCTTTGTGCCATAAATATATTGCATATACAAGGATATATGTAGTGGTATAATGCATTAAATTACATAAATATATTATAAAGTAAAACAGTGACTTTCCATACTTTAATGCAGGCTTCACGACATCAGGGTGGACGTTACTCCTGATTAAATAAGTTAATGTTCCGTATCTCATTCGCTTTAAAAATGAAAGCGGCAATATTTGTCAATGTACTCTTGCTCGTAGTCGATATTAATTCCAGGAACTTTGGTCTATTTGGGTGATGAAAATACCTTCTCTTGATATACATGTGTCTTATGTTAGAATATAAGGTACACTCCATAAGGAAATGATACTCGTCCTCTAGAACACCCACAACAACTACATGTACGATTCGCATATGGAATAGGGTTCGGAGTTGTGAAGTATTTAATCATACTTAATTCGTTTGATGAGGAATGTTAGAAATCTAAATCACATGTGTAAGGTAAGATACAGCCTTAAATATTGGAATATTTTGTAATACGTAACTAAGACTTGGCAAAACAGATGTACCTTAACTGTATGCAATGACAGCAATATGATGGCTGTACTTTAAGTTCGTACTCCGTACCAAAGCGCATACTTTGATAGATTCTCCGTGCTGGGATCAATAGCAAACCGTTGTTCAAAGCATAAATCTACCAACTGATTTCCTCAATGCGCCGCTGCACCACACCGTCACATAGTGCATCGGTTTGAAATCTAACTCACATACCGAACAATATCAAGAGTTCACTGCGTGTACATATTTCGCTAGACGTCACTGTCTTAATTTCGACAAAGGATTAGGACCAAGTCATTGCAACTCATCTATTTTGATCTCCTGCCATAACACATAAATCCCCACTTACCACGCTGTATTACGAAGTCCGTTGTATGTTATGTATTTCTATAATTGACGATGTGTTGGGTATTTCTATAATTCACGATGTGTTGGGTATTTCTATATTTCACGATGTGTTGGGTATTTCTATAATTCACGATGTGCTCTGTATTTCCATAATTCACGATGTGTTCGGTATTTCTATAATTCACGATGTGCTCTGTATTTCTATAATTCACGATGAGTTGGGAATTTCTATAATTCACGATGAGTTGGGAATTTCTATAATTCACGATGAGTTGGGAATTTCTATAATTCACGATGTGCTGGGTATTTCTATAATTCACGTTGTGTTGGGTATTTCTATAATCCACGATGTGTTGGGTATTTCTAGAATTCACGATGTGCTCTGTATTTATATAATTCACGATGTGTTGGGTATTTCTATAATCCACGATGTGTTGGGTATTTCTAGAATTCACGATGTGCTCTGTATTTGTATAACTCACGATGTGTTGGGTCTTTCTATAATTCACGATGTGCTCTGTATTTCTATAATTCACGATGTGCTCTGTATTTTTATAACTCACGATGTGTTGGGTATTTCTATAATTCACGATGTGTTGGGTATTTCTATATTTCACGATGTGTTTGGTATTTCTATAATTCACGATAAGTTGGGTATTTCTATAATTCTCGATGTGTTGGGTATTTCTGTAATTCACGATGTGTTGGGAATTTCTATAATTCACGATGTTCTCTGTATTTCTATAATTCCCGATGTGTTGGGTATTTCTGTAATTCACGATGTGTTGGGAATTTCTATAATTCACGATGTGCTCGGTATTTCTATAATTCACGACGTGTTGGGTATTTCTATATTTCACGATGTGTTTGGTATTTCTATAATTCACGAAGTGCTCTGTATTTTTATAGTACACGATGTGTTGGGTATTTATAATTCACGATGTGTTCGGTATTTCTATAATTCACGACGTGTTGGGTATTTCTATATTTCACGATGTGTTTGGTATTTCTATAATTCACGACGTGTTGGGTATTTCTATATTTCACGATGTGTTTGGTATTTCTATAATTCACGATGAGTTGGGTATTTCTATAATTAACGATGTGCTCTGTATTTTTATAGTTCAAGATGTGTTGGGTATTTCTATAGTTCACGATATGCTCTGTATTTCTATAATGCACGATGTGTTGGTTATTTCTATAATTCACGATTTGTTGGGTATTTCTATAATTAACGATGTGCTCTGTATTTTTATAATTAACGATGTGCTCTGTATTTTTATAACTCACGATGTGTTGGGTATTTATAATTCACGATGTGTTCGGTATTTCTATAATTCACGACGTGTTGGGTATTTCTATATTTCACGATGTGTTTGGTATTTCTATAATTCACGAAGTGCTCTGTATTTTTATAGTACACGATGTGTTGGGTATTTATAATTCACGATGTGTTCGGTATTTCTATAATTCACGAAGTGCTCTGTATTTTTATAGTTCAAGATGTGTTGGGTATTTCTATAAATCACGATGTGCTCTGTATTTGTATAACTCACGATGTGTTGGGTCTTTCTATAATTCACGATGTTTTGGGTATTTCTATAGTTCACGATATGCTCTGTATTTCTATAATTCCCGATGTGTTGGGTATTTCTGTAATTCACGATGTGTTGGGAATTTCTATAATTCACGATGAGTTGGGTATTTCTATAATTCTCGATGTGCTCTGTATTTCTAGAATTCACGATGTGCTCTGTGTTTCTATAATTCACGATGTGCTCTGTGTTTCTATAATTCACGATGTTCTCTGTATTTCTATAATTCCCGATGTGTTGGGTATTTCTGTAATTCACGATGTGTTGGGTATTTATAATTCACGATGTGTTCGGTATTTCTATAATTCACGACGTGTTGGGTATTTCTATAATCCACGATGTGTTGGGTATTTATAATTCACGATGTGTTCGGTATTTCTATAATTCACGATGAGTTGGGTATTTCTATAATTAACGATGTGCTCTGTATTTCTATAATTCACGATGTGCTCTGTATTTCTGTAATTCACGATGATTTTTTTCTATTATTTGATTGTTCGTTTACGAAACTCCGTTTCCAAACATATTGTACAGTTATGATTTTAAGAAGCATTAAGAACACGTATTGTTCTGACCACAGTATACAGTATCATACTAAAAGAGGTGTTGGTTATTATGATTTTACCAATACAAAACTGTGTCTGTTCATATTCCATTTGAGCTTGGGCCAAGTTCGGACTGCACACACCAACTATTTTTTTAATGGCGATGTTTCCGTAACACCTACTATACATTGTATATACAGCAATATCAGCAATCGGCCGATGAATGACAGTGTCTCGAACAACAAATGTGGCGCAAAGGGTCACATCACATAACACCGCTCCAGACTGGCGCACTTTGTTGCAAGAAGATAACGTTTAGATGAAAAGGACTTGGTTTTCAGTTTAAACAATACGTATTTGCACAACCTGAAAATCAATAAAACCTATTTACATAATAAAACATTACGTCTCCGAAAATCGTAATTCAGCGATGTAAATACAAGAAATGTAAATACTTTGCAGTGTACAAGAATATAATAAAACAATATATGTGTAAACACGTATAGGAATATATAAATGTATCAATACACGCGTAAAATGGTTAAGAGATACCCCATTGATTGAAGTAATTTATTATCAAACAAACAAGATTCAACATCAAAGTTATTTTTCGGTTGTCCTTCGGTTTGTTGCAAAGTGGAACAGTCGTTGCAGTGCTTCTCCTTCGGTATTAATGATCATTTCAGTTTCACATATACGTAAAGGCTTATTGTTCAACGTCCCATTAACAACCATTGTCTTTTAATGACGTATCTTCGTGTGTTTAATATATGCGTTTATTTGTGCCCGAGGCAAAGTATGTAAATGTGTATGCCTCCATGCAACAAGGCGGGTCGGATGCCAACTTTAGAGGGCTACGTCGCTGAAATACCATGACGACAAAATCAGCTTTGAGAGGCTGTTGAAAGACTAAGACAAAACTCGAAAGCTGTAGACGAATCCACTCCAAAACTAAGCAATGCAACATTCAGTTTATAAATGAAATATACACATATAACACGAATAGGCATTTGGGTGGCGCAGTGGATGGCCCACTCGCCTTTCATCAAGATTGCCGGGGTTCAACTTCCCGATCGGACGTGAAAAGGTACGGGGTCACGTGCCTGACCATGTCGGGTTCACAAGTTACCTTCCACATTAAGGCTCTCTGGTCTAACAAGAGTGACAAATATAAATTGAAAAACCTGCTTCATATTTGTTATACAAAATGTTAAATAGAGTTTATATACTGATATACATAAAATATAATATTCGATATATAAACCATATACATCATAGAAAACGAATCGAATTAATTTTTTTCAACATTTCTCCTTATATGCTTGTCTTATAATATGATGTTCAATTTATGATGCTATATTTTTCTTTTATGTTAATTGACACTTCTAAATACACTTTCAATTCTTTAATTTTGTCACTAAATGTTGACCAAAAAACGAGGCAAGGCGGCTGTTGTCAGTACATAGAGTACTGGAAACAAGATAAAAAGTAGAGTACTGGACACAACCTGTAACGTAGAGTACTGGACACATCCTGTAACGTAGAGTACTGGACACAACCTGTAACGTAGAGTACTGGACACAACCTGTA